>NW_028319936.1:6702952-7003449 GCF_062004578.1 Staurois parvus | reverse complement strand
TTTGGATAGTGGTCATCATCAACAGCAATCATTGGTTATTGGGACACCTGATTATGCATCTACATTATTTGTCTGACTGTTAAAACGTAGACCCTACAATTTGGATTTTAGATCCACGCAATCATTTTCCATTATAGATACATTTTATTTATACAGTATGTGAAATGCCTCTGTTATGTATATTAATGTTATACAGCAGGTGCGGACTGACAACTCATGGGGCCCCCTGGGCAATAGGGGATCATGGGGCCCCTGTGTCCTTGCCCAAACTCAAAAAATCCTATGAAAAAGGTACCAGGGGCATCTCATGGGGCCCCCTACTGACCCTGGGCCCTTGGGCAGTGCCCGAGTTTCCAAATGGTCAGACTGCCCCTGTTATACAGATATACAGCCACGAAACATATGCCTGTGATACCTTTTTATTGAAAACAATAAAAAATTATTGTAAAAAGAAATATGTTTATATTGCTGTTTTTGCCCATCTTGGCTGTAAAAACACATACATTATAAATGATTTTCAGTCTGCATATTAATACAGACCTTATATTATGGTTACATTAAAGGTTTTCTTTATAATTAATATACAATATAATACAAGATAGATAGGCTACTTCAACCATATGGTCAAGATATAGCTTGTATTATCTGTGTTGCAGTTTATTCTGGAGCTTGCAATTTGAGTAGCCTCACATTGCTTAGCAAGAAGCTTTCCTAATTTCATCTGTACCTTACAATTTTTGAAGTGCTGATTTGTACACACAGTTCAATCCTGGGATGGAAAGAAAGGAGTATGCTAACAGTAGACAGGTAATGTTTTTTTTTAGATATTTCATTCACATTGCACAACTGAGGAGTCAAGGTGAATCATAACATTAGTTTTTTTAATGTAAAGTCTGCTTTGGATAACGCAAGTATCTTAACCTCTTCACGCTGGGCGCACACAAATGTGCAGCCTCCCAGCGTCTGGGCCTTGAGGCCGAGCAGCTGCACATTTGCGTGCAATTAACAAAAACATATGTGCTGAGAGCGTGCGCCCTGCATGCTCCCAGCACACATGTCCGGTACTCACGGAAAGGTCCTGATCTCCTCTTTCGATCGGGACCTTTCCAAATCCTGTGACTGCCATGATTCGCCGTCATGGCGGTCACATGATCGGGAAAGGTCACATGACCTTAAAACCATGCCCCGCATCGCCTCCCGGCTTCTGAAACCCTTAAAGGGCTGGGAGGTGCTGGCGCCAAGGGGTTAAAATTTATAGCACCTCTTATCAACCCCAGAGAAACAGCAAACCTGAGTTTCCCATCTTTCTTTTATCTCAAACTAGAATAGGGTTCAGAAACTTTTACCATATCAATTTTACAGTCTGGTATAAACTTTTTACATTTCTTGGTAATAGGACACTGCTATCAAAAAGGCAGGATGTTGCTTCCTTGAAATACTGGGCAGTATTTTCAGACACATTTAAGACAGAATACAACTTTGGTGTCCTTTTATGAAACAGAGATCAGCGGCGATCCTGAGGATCGTTGCTGATCTCAGATCATTAGTGGTTTAGGAAACAGAGATGATCAGCGGAGAACATGTTCTCCGCTGATCATCTCAGCACACAGACGGCCAGTATATGAAGGAGCGATATCAGTCCTTCACTGGCAATCTGTGTTCTCCCTCTAGATTCTCCAGCCCACAGGTGCAGATCCGGGGGAACCGCAAACTAAGTAGCAGTAATTTACTGGTTACTGTAACCTTGCGAGATTGTAGTAAAAGAAGCCGTTTTCTAGCTTTCAAAGCAATTGTAGATCGCTTCTCTCCTCATTCGGAGAAGTGATCTACACCGCTTCATAAAAAGGCATTCAGAGGAGAACTGTCTCCTCTGAGGATGCCAGAGAGCCGAGCAGCGGTCATTTACCACTGCTAGATAAAAGGACACCTCCATGCTGTGCTTTCCTGATGCTTTTCTGTGTCCTCCTATAGCAGGGATTAACAGTTAGGTGAACTGAACTTAGTGTACTGAGCTGATAGTAATAGAAGTTTTGGTTTGTGCTAGAATGCTAGATCGATAGATCATACAACTCTGCTCTGTGGACTGTGCTCGACAACACTCTACATCAGGGAAAAAGGCAGCACACAAACTAATTACTTTCAAAATAAGTTAGACACACATTTTTTACATTTTTCAGCTTGCATCCTCATGCACTTTATTAAAGAAATGCATATATTTATTCAAAGCATGATGAAGGCAGAAATGACCAAAATGTCAACCAAACACTACAAGTGCTGGTAATATACTGTGCACAACTGATTATTTGATTTAGCCCTCATCCCTTGGGAGGAAAGTGAGTATATCTTGTCGATGTTGCCATTAAAAAATCTTAGTGTTTGTAGAAGGTTTTATGACCTACTTTGTCTGAAGGAGGACTGTAAAGTAATTTGGTGATTGAAATGAAAGCTTGTTACATGGTGCATGCCGAATGGTTTTCACTGGAATGTAGCATTGCTACATGCTACTTGGCAACTAAATGATTTCCATAAAAACTAAACATGCTTTAACTGCTTTTCAAAACTGCATACAATTACAGTTTAATTAGATCTACAATTTATGTACAAACTTGAATGTATTACTATATTAAAGTGGAACATTAGTCAGAAAATGAAGTCCTGCTAGATCACTTCATGCTAGCTGCTTTTGCAGGTATGTTTATGTCAAACATTAAAAATAAGTGCCTATACTGTTTAAAATCCAGTAATACGCTATCTCACCTTGCTCTGCACATGCTCAATTGCTTTCTATTTTTAGGCACCGTGTCAAAAATGTAGAGGTCAGACTGCTGACAGCCTAAAGATTTACTGCTGTTCAGGGGCCCTGGGCTTCAGCAAAATGGCAGCCTCCAGCAAGAAGAAACAGGAGCAATGCTGGAGGCAATGTACAGCACACACTAATTTTGGTAGCATAATTATTAATGTGGAATGTATGTTCCTTGTTAAAGAACATTATTTTTTAGTTTGTTATAGGTAAGGTTCTGCTTTAAAAGATCTGATTTTGTTGATTAATCACAAGTAAACCATAGCCATAGGGTTTATAGGCAATGTTGTCTTTTTTAACATTTAGATGTTGGGTGATTTGTTTTTCTGACTGAGACAATGAAGGAGTTTACTGTGATCTTTAATAAAGTTTTTTCTAGTTTTCATACCATTAACTTTGCATGTTTTCCTAATTTTATCACTTCTAAGCAAGATGCCAGTGAACCTGTTCATATAATCTTGGACAGATCAGTAGTTTTCAGCAAGTTACTTTAGGTGCCACATAATTACTAGAAAACTATTAATCTCATGTGCTGCATTTAGGTTTATTTTAAAGGCAAGGTGTGTGGGTTAAGATTTAGGATTACAGATTGTTTTGCTTTTATTCACGTCCCCCTCACGTAACAAGTCTTACACTTACTTGTCTCCACTCCTTTAAGATCTGCACTCTGTGGGCCACTGAGAGCTGCACAGTCTCTTCAATTAAAGTATCCAGGCTGGGCTCTGCTTTTTCTGTGTATGTGTGGAATAATCTCCATAAGTTCCTATGAAAGTGGTATATATTAATCCTTCCAACTGCCTTTTCATTGGAGTGAATTGTTCCATGTGTCCATGGCAACTGACGATCCAGGATACATTCTGTATATAGGGATTCTATGCAGGGGTCAGGTGTATATCATATGCAGCGTGCATGAGTCAGAAGTATGTATTGTACTCAAGAGAATCGATCCTCACCCCCCATCAGAAGCTCCCACCCCCCCAATAAATTCCTCCTATTAGCAAAAATACCCAATTTGAGGAAAAAAACCTTTTTACCCCATCAGTAAAAATCTCCACTTTCCAAAAAAACCCTCTCACCCCCATCAGCAAAAATACCTTGTCCACAAGAAACCCCTGCTCGCCTCAGTGTGCAAAAAAGTCTGCCAAAATCTTCTTTGTAAAACAAAAATCCCCCCCACACAAATATCTTTCACAGCAAAGACACTTACCATCCAAACAAAAATCCACAGTCCAAAGCACAAAACCCCCTACTTCCCAGCACCAAAATCTCCTATACCCAGCACAGAAACCACCCACAGTACAAAATTCCCCGTTCTTCCAGCATACTCCTGCTAAGCACTCTCCAGATATCATGCATTGCGGTGCCCATGCAGAGTAAGGGCCTGTATATATAGAATCTGAGACCATGGTGTCGGATGCCGTGCGGCGTGCTCCCAGCAGAAAGACAGGAACCAAATATGCGGCCCCATGGAAAAAAGCCCAGTTATATTTGTGTTACATCAGCGTCAAGGGGTTAAAGATACATAAGTGCAGACACAATTTAAAGCAATAAAGTGCATTGCAAGGCATTAAGGTAACACAGAAATAAGAAAAGAAAACAATACCCTTAAGCAGTTAAATCAACAGCCAGTCTATAACTAAGTCAGTAAGCATAAGGCCTGGAACTGCCAACCAGTCTTCTCATAGTTTGTTGAATTTTCCTGGACAGCCACCCACAAACGCAACCCATTCTTTGTGCATAGGAACATGGTAGGAACATGGTCAGATTTCCAGTGCTGGAGAATAAGCCTACGAACTTGGAACAGGGCCCTAATACCTGCAGCTTTTCATCTAGTATACCCAAAATGCAGCAGGCAGGTTCAATAAGGACAGTAATGTGGAAAACTGTATTTATAGTGTCAAGTCCCTGATTGCCACCACACCAGTTATATGATGATGCTGTACTGCACTGGTGACAATATGTAAAAAAAAGTGAATTTTTTTTTTTTCATTTTCCGAAAAATTATGTCAAACAAATTACAAATTCAAAAAATTCCCCATTCCCCTTATGAAATACGTCAGACTGCCTGCTTTGCAAAAAGGGGTCATTTGGGGATATCTGTACTGTTCTGACATTTTTGGGCCTCAAGAAATTAGATTGGCTGTCAGTACTTCAGGACTGATCAAGTTTCAGATATATCCCATAGTTTGTGAGCTCTATAACTTTCCTACAAACTAAATAATAAATACTGATTTGGGTTATTTTCACCAAAGAAATGTAGCAGAATACTTCTTGGCCTAAATTTATGAAGAACAATTATTTATTTGCAAACTTTTAAAACAGAAACAAAGAAAAACGTGGGTTTGTTTTCAAAATTTTCGGTCTCAAAATACCACCAAAAGAAAGCTCTAGTTGTGTGAACAAAATGATAAAATTTTAGTTTGGGTACAGTGTTGCATGACCGCGCAATTGTCATTCAAAGTGTGAGAGCGCTAAAACCTGAAAATTGGCCTGGGCAGGAAGGGAGTAAGAGTGCTCGCTATTGAAGTGGTTAAATGACTGCACCACAGGGACAGGACAGAAAGTAGAAAGAGATTTGGAAAGCACCCATCTAGCGGCAGAAGAGCAGATTTTGTCCAGTTTATTGTTAACCCAGAGAAAAGGCCAAAAATGGTTATTACCGCCATGACCTCTCTCAGTGAAGTATCCGTGTCCCCCAGGAATAGAAGCATATCATCCGCTTATAGGGTGATTTTCTCATGTAGCGACCCATAATAAAAGTCCACTATTTTATCATTGGCCCTGATCATTGCAGCCAAAGCCTTGATAGCCAGAGCAAACAGGAGGGGGGAGAGGGGGCACCCTTGCCTTGTCCCCCTACCTAGACTGAAAGCCTGGGAGGACCTGCCTCCCTCTCTAATGGAAGAAACTGTGGCATGGTATAGCAATTTCACCAAGGAGATAAATCTGTCACCAAAACCAAAGCTCTGCAGCGTATGCCAGAGGTATGGCCCTCCACATTATTGTATACCTTGTTGGCATTTAAGAAGAGGAGTGCCCAGTTCCCCATATTATCTGACTGTGTTTGCATATTTAGGAATACCCCCCGGATGTTAATTGTCATGGATTTTGGTGGCATGAAGCCAGATTGATCAGCATGAATTATGGTGGCTGTACATTTGTTCAAATGAATAGAGAGTATTTTGGTTAAAATCTTAACATCAACAGGTAACAGGGAAATAGTCCTGTAAGAGCTGGGGTCAATGAGAGATTTACCAGGTTTCAATATTAGTACTATGTTTGCTTTTTTCATAGAATCTGGTAGGGAACATCTTGCTAGGTCTGATACACCTTCAGTAACTGTGGAGCCAAAGTATCTGCATACACTTCAATGGATAACCTGGTGCCTTACAATTTGGAAATGAGGAGATGGCTGTTATTATCTTCTCCACCTTTATAGGGGCGTCAAGGGAATAGAACCAGACCAGCTCAGCTCAGGTTAATCCAATTAGGTGATATTACTTTATATACACTTTTAGATAGATTTACTAAACCCAGTGCACTCAGAATATGGTGCAACTGTGCATGGTAACCAATCAGTTTCTAACTTCATCTTGTTCAATTAAGTTTTGGCAATAAAACTTTGAAGCTGATTGTTTTCTATGCAGAGTTGCACCAGATTTTGCACTCTCCAGTTTTAGTAAATAAACTTCAGTATCTTGATATTTATACTTATTTTCAGTTCTGTATTTCATGCTACATTGGTACATGTACAACTTTTGATATTAACTATATGAATATGTTAGCACATCATTTAAGAGTTAGGGTTGTTTTGAATTGATAAAAAATAGTTTGTTTGCTTTGTAAGTATCATATGTTAGCAAACCTTTAGTTTGACCAGCGTATGGGCATTTTTGTTAATTGGCATTTAATGTCTTCTTTGCACAAATGCTTCACATGACACGTATCACTGTGTTACAGTAAACTGAAGACAACAGACCTAGTTAGAATTTTTTTCTTTCTTGGTTAATTATTTATTATGGATTAATGTACAATGTAAATGTTCACCAAGTATACCACTGTTGATAAATTTCTATCTGTGTTGCAGCTAACATATTGAATACTTTATGTTACTTTTCAATGTATCTACTGTATATCAAGGACCTCAGCTTCAGTGTTCTTTGATTGCAAGAGCATTTCAGTATACATACATCTTTGATGTTAACTCTTAAACCTTGTATACCATTGGAACGGTATACCCTAGCTGATGCTTACCTTATATATACAGTATATATATATATATATATATATATATATATATATATATATATATATAGTTACATAATTTGAAATAAGTGCAGAATGGCTAAGCAGAAGTGCGTTCTGAGTCCTGCATATCACATTGCAGTAATTGGCTTTAAAGCAAGTATTGCTCGCACAGATCATTAACACAAAGATACTACAGCACAGACACATAGGGGGTTGGCTATAAGCAATGTCAGACTGGACAACAGTAAATTGTTCAGACCACCCTGCTTCAGATCTCAACTGAACTGTACCACCACTTAATTTCATGTCCTCCCTTCCTGTATGCAGCTATCTATATCCACCTCTCCTTCTCAGCAAGAGATTCAGCTAGCAGATGTCTTTCAAGAATTTTTCTTATGCTTCTCACCATGGTGCTCAGCCAAAGAAATGCTGTAAAAAATGGCACATCATATTACAAGTTGTATTTAAAATGATGGAATATAAAAATGCAGTGTTATTTCCCATCATATTTCGTATATTTCTTAAAGAAGAAGCGATACTCCTTTAAGGGCCGATGAATATTTTTGGGTTCCCTGTCCTTCCTGAGCCTGCTTTGGAAGCACAAACCCTGCTGACACCACCCTAAATCTTTTAGCAGGAGGACCCCCGGCTAAAAGCTATAAAAATAGACATACACAGTTTGGAGTTAACTGATATTTTGGTTATATTAAGGTCAAAATGTAAAGAGTGCAAACACAACAAAATTACATTAGTATATATGCATAGAGTAAAAGTTAAACACTCCAGCAAGTGTTGCAACACGGTACACTTTAATGCATTCTGGAATGTACTGAAAATTACAATTCAAATATCAGTCCCAGCTCTGAGATGTTTCTCCCCAACTGTGGAAAGAACTATCAAGCTGTCAGACTAACTCACATTTGGGTTCTCAGCCATTGGTGACTGGGCTTAATTCTGGAAGTGGATTCTTTTGGCTAGATGTATTAATGTCCCTTCTAGTTTGTTTTGTTTATTTTATCACAAAAGTATCCAATCTTCAGTGCGCTCCATGGGTTGGGCTCCTAGTTGGTGAACATACAGGTTCAGATCTTTTCTTGTGTGAAGGCAAGATTTCCTCAAGATAGTGTAAATATAGGAAAAGAAAGATTATTCTTTAAGTGATGTTGAATTTTGATGATATCTCTTTAACACAAAAGATGAAGTCTAAGATTCAGCTGAGATGATAGAAAGGGGCGGAAACAGACTTTAGCAAGGTTTGATCCCTGTGAAGGATGGCGAGCTAGTATGGTGGAAACCCACGCAAGCACAGGCAGAGCATGCAAAATGCATGCAAGTAGTGTACTGGTTGGGGTTTCAACCAAGGACCCTGGTGCTGCAAGGCAAAAATGCTAATCTTTAATCCTCTGAGTTTACCAACTATAAGCTACTATGCTTCCCGCTAAGCCATGCTAAATTACCCATGCTATTGCCATAATTAATTGCATATGCCAAAAGCACAGTCTGGTTCCTGACATGCCAGAAAAAAAAAGTATGATTTCAAGAAATATATTCAGCAAGATTATTTGTTTGTTCCTGGCAAAATGCCTTAGTATAAAATCACCTACTTTTTCAAGCCTAGCAAAGCAGATCAACATCTTGATTGAGGTAAATTTATTTAAAGAGGATCTTCACTCTAGAAAGAAAAAAATGAAAATCAGCAGCTATCAATACTGTAGCTGCTTCCTTTTAATAAAAGGACACTTACAGTAGCTGTCCAAGGATCCAGCACCATCCTCACCCAGGCCAGTTCTTCATTGGTCTTCAGGTTCCCGGTGCTGGCATATTTAGGTGTCCGTTTATGAACCAGCGCTAAATGATCGCTGCTCAGTTCTCCTGCATTCTCGGAGAACACAGTTCTTCTGTGAATGCCTTTTATGAAGCAGTTCTCCGAACGAAGGGAGAATGGTCTCCAAACGCTGGCGAACGGTCTACAAATGCTGGAGAACGGCTGATTTTACTATAATCTCGCGAGATTACAGTAAAAGATCAGTTTACTAAGCAGAGGTAAATTATCGCTGCTTAGTTTGCGGTCCCTCTGATTCTCCAGCTCTGGGCTGGAGAATCTGGAGGGAGAACACAGATCTCCAGTGAAGAGCTGAACAGTTCTCCACTGATCTCCTGAGTGTCATAAACTGTGAATGACCAGAGAATAGCTGCGATCCACTGTGTGTGCGTGAGCCGCACTTTGTGTTCCAGAAGGCTGCAGGCAACCAGAGGAGGGGAAAACGTCATCTAAGAACACTTAAACTTTCTAGGTGGAAGTGGGAGTGGGTACCTGTCAAAACCTTTAGGGTGAAGATCCACCTTAAATCATAGGAACTGTGTTTTTTTGTTTTCCTTTTTGTAGCTCAGTAGATCACTGATTAATACTTATCTACAATAGTTATATAAAGTATCCCGGAGAATCCTGATTGATAATGAATCTTAACTCATACCACTACCACTAAGTTGTTCAAGATTTTTAATATATATTGTTAATAATATGAATTAACCTTGCTAGCACATGATTAATGTGTACATACTAATTTAAACTCATCCCTGATAAAGAATACTAAACCATTGTTGTAGGCAGCTCCCAACCTATTTATCTCTGTGAAATTGTCAGATTTTTAATATACTGTTTTCCCTTAAGTGCTTGTATATTTATTAAGTGGCACAAGCTTACACTGTAATTTTTCTCAAACTTTTAATGAGTGCAAAATATTACTGTCAGAAGGAACAAAGATTTACTGAAGAATTGTTTTACAGCATAGACATTCCAAAGCTAAAACATCAAGACTCCACTTTTTCTATGCTTCACTGGAATTTGATATTCGATGTAAAGACAAATGTTACATTCAGTGAAAAAATTAATCACATAACTTTTATTCTATATGCATTGTAAGTATTCTGCCATATAAACCAGGTACTGGGGTGCAGGATACTGGTCTCTGGGATTGCACAAGTGCTTTCTTCATCATGGCTCCATGGATGGACATCCATTGGACTTCCTACTGGCCATGGGCATTCAGGTGGTAAGGTACCACGTAGTGCACAAGACAATAGAGTTCAGCTACGGTTATAATGTGAAGAGTTGCCTATAGGTATATTCAGTTATCCTGCACTGCTGAAAGCAGGCATCACAAATGTGAATCTCTGATGGCTTGTTGTCCACAGTTCTGTCTGTTTTGTCAATGCCTCACAGGTTGTGGTTTGTACCGCATTACTGCTAGTGCATGGACTGATAGTACAGGTGTGCTGTTGAAGAGTTGAGTCTTTCTTATTAACTCAGCAATGCCTGGGTCTGCAGGTTTGGCTTACTATGTATTAATGTTCTATTGCTTGGGTTCTAGTGTTAACCTCTACAGTGTATTTGCCTGGTGTAAGTTAGCATGCCAGTGCTAATTATTTGGTGTCTATTAAACCTTCATTTGCTTTGCTTTTGATAGATAACCTCTTCAGAACTAATGACTGCTATGTGCTAACATGTCAGTTCTAATGCCTGAGTGACTTTCAGTGCTCTGTTTAGTTTGCATTATCTTAAGTACTTTGCTTGTTAGACATTAGTCTGTACTTCTATCAAACCTTGCTTACACTGGTTTGGAGGTCCATTTGCTGCTTAGGAGCCCTTGGGCAATGCAACATGCTGGGGGCAGCTGGTTGGCTGAGGCTCTTGAATTGCTGCAGCTGGTTGCAGACAGCTCCTTTCACAGTTTTGAGTAGGACTTTTGATCCTTCAAAGTTCTGCAAGTGGATGTGTGGATTACCACTTGTAGTGTACAATTGAGTTCTGTCCATGATACTTTTCTTTATTTTCACTAACATACAATTTTCTTGACTAGGGCTACATTTACCTCAAGCACTTGTAGTGTATATATGCTAATATCCCAGCCAATGCTCCCAGATATTAATTATGCCTACAGTCCTTTTAGCTTCTCTATGAGCCAGGAGCTATGAGCTTACCAAGAAACCAGTCAGGATCATTAAAGTGAGCGTAAGTATATTATTCTTAAAAAAAAAAAAAAAAAAATGCACGTTATGGGCATAATGGGTTACAAATCTCTGTAGCCCTCAACACCAGCACCACTTCTCAAGAGCTAAAGAGGCAGCTTGTCTTGACAATGACAAGTCCACTTTAGCCCTGAAGAAACTGTTATGCACTAAAGGTACTGCCAGGAGAGGCAGGCTAACTTAAATCTTACTACAATGATCATCCTGGGCAGTATTCGGCTTGTGGTTAGCTGGCTTGCCTGCCAAGATGCATGTCAGGGGCAGTAGTGGATAAGGAGGCAGACTGAATACGAAGGTCTGTAGTTACTAATTGTCAGATACCAAGTCTAAAGAAACAGCCATGTTTGCTTAAAGGCCACCTCTGCCTCAGAGGCAATTGGCCAAGGAGTTTTCATCAGATTGGCCAGATGTGTTATCCTCAGCTGATAGTAGCTGGCTCTCCTGAGAAAATGCTATGCCAGGTTTACATATCAGAGGCAGTAGAACAAAGAGGCAAGAAAGCGGATGTTTTGACTCTGTTCAAACTCAGTGGTTGGGTCTCTAGGTGCTGATGGTCAAGTAATAAGCCAACCAAACAGCTAAGTTTGTTTAAAGGGTACCTCTGCCTCAGAAGCAGCTGGCCAAGGAGTCTTTATCAGACTGGCCAGATATGTCTTCCTGCTAGAAGGGGACACAATATCCTGTAAAGCCCAAATTTTTTCATAGGCAGTTAGCTAAGAAATCTTCATCAAACTAGCCAGATGTGCCATTCTGCCAGTGAATGAATCAATATCCTTGCAGATGCCTTAGAACAGTACAATGGAAATGCAAAAAGTCTATACTACCATTAGATAGTGTTCTGTGGTCTGCATTGAAACTCACGTCAGTAGCGAAGGTTGTTTGGATCTCGGCAGACAAGAGGAAGGCAAAACGTTGGCCAGTAATGAAGTCACTGTGGTCCTTGATCCCTGAGTGAAATAAAGTGGCCAGTGCTGCAGTGCGTTCACTGTAGATGCAAAATGCTTTTCCTCTAGAACCATGTAGTATTTCTTTTGTGGTCAGTTAAGCCTTATGGCTTAACCGACAGACTACACATCCCTCTTCTAAGTCAATTTATGGCTGCTCAAGTTGGATGCAGTGATATATAAGGTGAGGAATAATTCCTTCTGTTAGTCGTCAAAGCCCATAGGGTAGGCAAAAGGCAAGGAGATGATGATTGGTGATAAGGTAGACCCCAGAAGAGCTATAGTAAAGAATGAAAGAATCCATAATCCTTTTTCTTTGTCTAAATCCAAGTCTGTTCCTCCCCTGCAACAGCAAATTTCTTCACTCAAACCTGCACAGAAGGTGTCGGTTTGCAGGAATTTATGCAAATTTGGGCAGAGTAGGTTCATAATCTGTAGGTCCCCTGCAGTAAGAAGTCATTGGAATTTTCTTTCCTCTTCTTCAACTCCCTTCATACCTTAGAACAATCAAAGCTTAAGCAAATGTTAACAAATCTCGTTTCACCAGTCAGCCATCTGTCCAGAGAAGATGTCAAGGATTGTATTCTCCATTGTTCTAAGTTAAAGAGCAAATTTGGACATGAAGCAGAAGGTAGGATTAAGGTCCAAATCTTCATATGGAGTCATTGCAGTTAATCATTCAAGCCATCAGATAAGGAAGCTGTAGGTTGTCTCTAGATCGAGCAGACGTGTATATACATTTCTGTACATGCATACTTCTGTGTGTATCTTTGCTTGGCTATGAGAGTTTCACTTCAGGTTCCTTTGACAATCTTTGGTCTTCGCACATAGCCAAAACATTTTCCAGAGCACTACTTCTAGTAATCGCCATCTTGCATGAGCAAAGCATACAGGTGTTCCTTATTTGGACAACAGCCTATCGGTTGCTCAAAATCTTCCATGTCTTGGCAAAATGTCTGATTCAGACTCTGTTCAAATTTGGATGAGTCATCAACTGGAGAAGGCCAACTAATGTCATTACAAATAATGACATTCCTGAAAAAAGTCCTGGACACTCAGGAGAATACTGTAGAGTTGCCCTCAGAGAAGACAATAGTATTAGTATCTCACTTGGGACAAGGCATAGCTCTATGGCATCTATTTGAATTCCTTGGAGTGGTAGTGAAGAATCTGCAGTAATCCATGCCGTCTGGAGGAAAGTTGAATCAGGCTTTCTAAAGTAATGGGAGATTTGCTTCCTGCACTAAAGAAAGTTACCCCACATATGAGGTAAGTCCCTTGGGTGGTGGCTAAATATAATAAGTATAATATCTATCTATCCTAATCTATCTGTTCTAACCTTGGTGGTCTCACTTTCAGTTTTTGAACCCCTATTGAATCCAGGGCACCTTCTACTAACTTCATGTGTAATAGAATATGGGAAACCTCCCCGAATTTTAAAGGATTGAATCCTCTGTTTTCTGCTATAAAGATTATAAGTTATCTGCAAGTAAGCCTAGATATGGGATTAAGTGATAGTAGAGTCTTGTCATGTCTTCATTTTTTGGGGTCCAGTGACCATCGCATATCTTTGTAAACCAGTTTGGAAAGGCCTGTGCAGATTGTTCTTTCCCCTTGGAACTTGCAGTGCAAATAGTGCTGGACATGTCTCACTCTCCATTCATCTTCATAACACTTCCTCAATATGGTCAGTAAAACTGAAGCAGTATTTCTTATGGCTACCATGTTTGGAAAAAGGATCTCAGATATCCCAGCGTCAAGCTGTAAACTACCTTATTGTTACTATTATCAAATAGAATAGCTCTAGTCTCTTCCTTAGCACCATATGAAGGTCCGCAAATCTTTGCATTTGGGTCAGGATATCGACCTTCCAGCATGCCCAAACTGAAATGTCTCCACAAGGTTTGGAAGTGGACTCAATGTTGAAGAAATACATGGAAGTCACTCTTCTTTCAGAAGGTCAGACAATGGGCTCTTCATTGTAGCAGTGTCAGAGTCATTGGACACAGCTGATCACGTGGTAAAAGGCCGCTGCGATTGACTTTTTTTTACCACATCACATGATCAGCCATGTCTGTAGGACACAAAGATCATGGAGATCGCTGGATGCGCACCTCTGGGGGTGCACGGGAGGGCATGTTCTGGGATGACGTCATATGACGCCCTCCCAGAACTGGACAACCACGCTGTAGCCATAATTCGGCTATAGCGCGGTTGCCAAGTGGTTAAAATTTTTCAGCTTTTACCATCCTTTGTTTATGTTTGGCATGCTACATCCCATTAATGTATGCTGTCACACTTGTGTCAGAAAAATGGAAAATTGTATACCTACTGACAATAATTTTCCTTTCCTGCCGCTTAAGCATGGCAGCATACAGGTCCCTCCCTAAAGCCTTGCATTGAGTATAATTACAAGAATACCACCATTGGGAAGATGACTAATTTATATAGTATAACCGGTCCTGGGATTGAGCAGGGGCTGGAGCCCTGTCAGGAAAGGAAAATTACCATCAGGTAAGTATACAATTTTCCATTTTTGTGTACTGATTCCACAGGAGTCTGAATGGCCTTTTAGTGATGGTATCAGCTGCCATCATTTTGGTTGTGTTTAGTAGCAGGTTTAAGTTAGGCAGACTATTGAAAAATTTTAGTTTATGTGGAAGGAAGGTATCAAACTTATGTTACTGATCTGATGAATGTGAGGCTCATTATAATACTAAGTTTTAAAACAAAGGTGCAGTTTGTTTAAATGATAAATGCACAAAGAGAGCCCGAACTGTCCCTCTTATCTTTCTTGCCAAAAACATACAACCAAACACAGGGCTCAATTCACAAAGCAATAATGCATATGAAATTTTGGATCACTAATTTTTTCCAAATATCAAATGCGATAATGAATATGTTAATTCATTATCTGTTTATGCATTAATTACTGGAAAAAATAGGAAACCCACAATAAATACAACCAAACACAGGGCTATATAAAAATCCTTTCAATAGGAAAAACAAAAATTCAGTAGATAAACTGTGGTCTATCCACTCACACTTTGACATATGCATAAACTTAAAGTGCTAGTAAACTCAGCCATCATAATCCTAAGTAAACATAAGGGTAATCAGTCAAATACTCATAATTCAAATCGCAATGTATTTCTCAATTATGTCAGGGATCCCCTCGATCCCTGTCGTGATGGTCCCGGCGCAGGCGCACTGCTCCGCCCTGTGCAGGGACACGGGCACTAGGTCCGGGCCGGCCGCGGCGTTCGAGTTCGCGCATGTGCAGTAGAAGCTGCGGCCGCCCACTGGGCACCAATGGCAGCGCAGGGCGGGATATTTAAATGTCCCTGAGCTGTCATTTCATTGCCTTCTGGTCTTACCTGCTTCCTGTGATTCTGAACCTGTGCCTTGTAAGTTATTTGACCCGGATTGTTCTTGACCTGCTGATTTCTCCTGCCCAGACCCTTGCTTTGCCTGACCTCTCTCCCTGGATGCCCCTCATTAGATCTGACCTACTGTTGCTGACCTGGCGTGTGACCCGACGATTCTCTGCCTGCTCCCTTGTACCTTACCGTCCTCTACGTTACCAACTCGGCCTGTCTGACTTCGCACTTGCTCAGCCATCCATCCCATCGGGGTCACCCGACCTCCTCACATCTGGCTCTCCCTGGTTGGAGCCCCTGGCGAACACCCCTACCACTGACAGGTGTGCTCAGTAGTGGCGACCTGGTCCCGGGGTACTACAAGTCCATCCCCACCATCAAGGGCCCTGGTGAACAAGTACCCTGGGGCTTAGACTCCGCGCTCTGGGCACACCTGACCAGTGGAGTGCTAGTGGTGCCGCTCGGCGGTCCCTCACAATTAAATGTTTATAATAGCTTTTCTGGCTGAAGCCTGCACTGTATTGTCTATTCTCTTCTGATTCAAGCATGATAATTCTTCTGCCTTCTCTCTAGTAAGAGCACCCATAATCCCACACATGCATATTAGGTGTTAGTCTTGCTTGCTTCGAGGATGATCTGGGCATGTCAACATCCACTGTAACTTGGCAAGTCACACAGGGTGTTTCAGAAAATACAGAGGGTCAGCATTCCTATGAATGCCATGAGTGCCGATAACAGAGGCACAGCAAAAGGATGTCTTCACTGACGGCACACAGAGCATGCCCTAGATGACAGACAAATCACGCATGTGCCAGTGATATCACTGTAGTAAAAATCAGGCTAGATCAACAAAATGGTGCAAGTGAGGACAGGATAAATGGCAGTGAGAAATATGGAATAGCATAGTGATTAGTATGGCGAAAAGTGTGCATTGTGAGTTTACTACCACCTTAATAGTTGGTTGTAAGGAATTGGCACTTGCTGGGCTCCTAGCAACTAGTGACCCATCCCTGCAATGCTCAGTCACTTGCCTAACAGGTGAATATAAGCAAAAGAATAGGGATGATAAAAACCAAGATAAAAAATGGTGTGGAGTTCCATCCCAATCCGTGCCAGATCATACATGCCTGGTATGAATTTTAAGAGGCACCCAACACCAAGAAGCCCCCCCCCCAAAAAAAAATAAAATTCCATACCAGACCCCAGGAAAAGCACCTTGTCCCCTTGTTGATGAGGACAAGGGCTTTGTTCCTGCAACCTTGGCCCAGTGTTTGTGGGGGTCTGTGGGTGGGGAATTATCAGAATTTGGAATCCCCCTTTAACAACAAGGGGTCCAAAGAAACTCATGTTAGTGACTGACTTGATAAAAAAAAATGTTAAGGAAAATAAAAAACACAAACATAGTTTTTGACCCTTATAGAAAATAAAAATCGTGCATCCATCATCAATCACTTTGTCCAGCAATGCAGCTCCATGTCAATAATGATGAACAA
Organism: Staurois parvus; assembly: GCF_062004578.1. Lineage (NCBI taxonomy): Eukaryota > Metazoa > Chordata > Amphibia > Anura > Ranidae > Staurois > Staurois parvus. The sequence goes on along the minus strand of NW_028319936.1, from coordinate 6,986,555 downwards.
TGCCTCTTGACTGCCATGAGAGAAAAAACCTTGCTTGCTCAGACATGACTGATCCCATTGCTTTACAAAAAATCACGACGCTGTGATGTCAATGCATTTCGCCCACCGAATCACGCGTGCTTCTTCAGGATACTGCGGCCCACACATCAAGGGCTTATATATAGACCAATATGTCATTTCCTAATTAACCCACAGGGAACCCCAGCCTTAAATTGTCACTTGAAACATCATGTACTATTACAATATCAATTGCATATAATTAGAAATTGAGTCAGCATTAATAATATATACAATCATACAACACATATCAAAGCATACTCTGCTGATTTTGATAATATGCCAGTGAACCACATAGCCATAGGGAGTAACAGCAAAACTATAGACATGTTATCCTAATGAATCAACAATTATCCATGAGGATAGCCATCCTCCTTACTGAAAAAATAATAGTAAAGAGGATAAGATTAAGGTTCTGAGAAAACCTGTAGACTGATTTCCGTATTGAGTCCCTTGGGTGCCAAAGACCCCAATTTGAAAATCCACTCCTCCTTCCGCAGGAGGATTGTATCAAAATCCCCCCTGCAGTGTGCACTCGCAGCTGATGCTTAGTCTTGCTGATGTATATTTTATTGCAAGGACATTCAAGCATGTATAGTACTCGTGTTGTTGCACAGCTGATAAATTGCTTAATGTAATAAACCTTTTGTCCATCTACATCTGTAAATCTATCTGTGCAGTCAACAAACCTACAGACGTGACACCATTCACAGGGGTACGTGCCCCTGAGTGGGGGTAGGTCTGTGAGCCAGTTTTTAACAGATGTCCATCTATATTCTGACTTCACCAGATTATCCCTTAAATTCATGTCTTTTAGCAACCATTAAGGGTCTAGGGCCCACAATCCCAGATAACTCCGGAGACTGTGTCAATATATGCCAATGCTTGGCCAAAACAGCCCGTACTTCTTCCCACTGGGTGCCATACCGAGTGATAATATGTATGGGTGGATTGTCATGGGGGGCTTATCCTCAGTGTTTGTGTTTAAGAGTTCCTCTCATTGTCATGTCAAGGCCCTCTTACGAGACCGTCTAATAGTTCCATGGGAGCATCCCCTCTCACAAAATCTCCCATAGAGATCATCTGCCTCCTGTCTGTAATCATCACCATGGTACAGTTCCTGCAGATACGCAGGAACTGTCCAGCAGGGATCCCCCGTGTCAAGGACCTTGGGTGATGGCTAGAAGCCAATAACAAAGTGTTGGCAGTCATAGATTTACTGTATGTTTTAATTCTCAAACTCTTACCCTTAATGGAAATCAAAAGGTCAAAAAATTAAATTTCTCTGTAATCATAAGTATGTGTTAATGTTTTCAGGTCAGCCATGAAATCATGAAGTTCCTGCTCAGTACCTTCCCAGAGCATAAAAACATCATCAATGTACCTCAGCCATAGGGAAGCATGGTCAAAGTACATCGAGGAGCGATATACAACCTCCTCCTCCCATTATCCAAGATGAAGGCAGGCATACGCTGGTGCCAAGGGGGCCCCCATTGAGGTCCCTCAGATCTGGTGGCAATAGGTCCCCAAGAATTGAAAATAATTATTACTGAGAGCAAAATCCAATAGTTCCAAAAGGAATTCATTTTGTGCTCCCATATTTGAATAACTCACTTCCAAAAAATGGGCTACTGCACCAAGCCCCCAATGGTGGGGGATGCAGGTATAGAGGGACTTTACATGTATACCCACCAATATCGTCCCTGTCCGAAATTCTACTTGAGTGATCTTGGCCAAGACATCTCTAGTATCCTTGGACATATGATGGGAGTCCCATCACCTTGTCTTTAATTAAAGCATCCAAGTACTTTCCGGTGCGTTTTCCAGACTTTTATGTATCATTCTTTTTTGGTGAGGAGACCCTCCTCACAGGCCAGAGATAATTTTTGATTGAGAGACAGAACCAGCGACAGGAAACGGATTCCCTCCTAACTTTGTATATGTACTGTAGATGAATCTTGGAGTTGCCTCTTAACGTCACATTCATATGAGTCCTCTGACATTAGAACCACATTCCCACCCTTGTCACTAGATTTAATCACTAGGTTTGGTGCTTTCCTGAGTTCTCTTAGTGCCTGCCTTTCATCTTTCTAGAGGTTATCCATACCAGTCAACCTCCAGTCAATTTTGGATAAATTATATTGGACCAGATCCAGAAAAAAACCCAACCAGTGATTTTTACGAATCTGGGGCATCTTGGTAGTTTTAATATTTAAGTTGGCCTGTCTTTTCCATAAGTCACTGGGACCAGCATCTTCATCTAACTCAAAAGAATCATCTTCCATAAGTAAGATAAGATTTTCAAGAGCTTCCTGTTCCTTCTCCTTAAAAATAGATTCACTACTCTCTAAATGATTATCTCTCACCTGCGTTTGTGAATGTACCAATCTTAAATACACCTTTCTAAGGAAAAGATAAACATCTTTATACACCTCAAAGTTATTCATTAAATTTGTAGGCGAAAAAGATAGGCCTTTGCGGAGTAGCTTAAGATGTTGCTCCTGTAAATTAAACTGTGAAAGATTAATAACCTTCATAGCTGACATTTCCCTGTATGATAGATCTACATCATGATTAGAGATGAGCGAAGAAATGAAAAATTCGATTCGACTGATTCGGCGAATTCGTGGACAATATTCGATTCGAGTCGAATAAATTCGCTGTGAATTTAACTTAAAAAAGGGTGTTTCTAGGCTTCAGAGAGACTTAATATTAGTGCAGAACACTGTACCTTTAATTTAAATGCCCTTGGAGTCTGCTGGGGAAGAGAAATAATACTGTCTGTCAGTATGACATGCAGATGAGTGCCGTCGATCTTAGAATCACTGCACACTTCACTCCTTTGGCCAGTCACGGGGCCAAAACCAGTGTTTGGAGCCACAGTGTGGCGGTGGAGGCAGCAGCAATGGGAGGCCATACAGCAACCTATGACAAAATGGAAACCAGCAGGAGCGTGAGGAGACCTGAAAGTGGCACATGGCAGAGTGGGAGCAATGGGAGGCGGTACAGGGACCCAGGTCACACTATGGGCCCAGCAGCAGCGTGACCAGGCGGTACGGGGGCCCATGTCCGATATGGGGCTTGGTGGCACCTATGGAAGGCCTGTAATCTGCCAGCAACCTATGACAAAATGGACAACCGCAGGAGTGTGAGGAGATTTCAAAGTGGCACATGGCAGAGTGGAAGCAATGGAAGGCCGTACAGGGACCCAGGTCACACTGTGGGACCAGCATCAGCGTGAACAGGCGGTACGGGGGCCCATGGCCGATTTGACCTCATTCATCCCATAGTCCTGCCGACTCACGAATAGCGTGGCCTCCTCAAAGGGCCTGAGCAAGCGCAGGTGTCACACATGAGCTGCCAATGGCTGACATCTAAGTTACACAGGGAGTACCTTTATCCGCTTTTAACATCAGGAAATCTGTGATGGCCTTTAGCTGTTCGTAAAGGCGGTCTAACATATGTAGGGTTGAATTCCACCTTGTTGCAACGTCACAGCATGAGGAGTCGGTACGGGGGCCCATGGCAGATTACATGTCTGGCAGCAGCTATGTGAGGCCCGTAATCTGCCTGCACCCTATGTCAAAAAATTTAACACACCAGCAGTGTGAAGAGACCTGAAAGTGGCACATGGCAGCAGAGTGTGGCGATGGAGACAGCAGCAATGGGAGGCCGTACAGGGACCCATGAGAGACTCTAGACTTGGCAGCAGCATGAGGAGGCGGTATATAGGGGCCCATGGCAGATTAGGGGCCTGGCAGCAGCTATGTGAGGCCCGTAATCTGCCTGCACCCTATGTCAAAAAATTTAACACACCAGCAGTGTGAAGAGACCTGAAAGTGGCACATGGCAGCAGAGTGTGGCGATGGAGACAGCAGCAATGGGAGGCCATACAGGGACCCATGACAGACTCTGGACTTGGCAGCAGCATGAGGAGGCGGTATATAGGGGCCCATGGCAGATTAGGGGCCTGGCAGCAGCTATGTGAGGCCCGTAATCTGCCTGCACCCTATGTCAAAAAATTTAACACACCAGCAGTGTGAAGAGACCTGAAAGTGGCACATGGCAGCAGAGTGTGGCGATGGAGACAGCAGCAATGGGAGGCCGTACAGGGACCCATGAGAGACTCTAGACTTGGCAGCAGCATGAGGAGGCGGTATATAGGGGCCCATGGCAGATTAGGGGCCTGGCAGCAGCTATGTGAGGCCCGTAATCTGCCTGCACCCTATGTCAAAAAATGTAACACACCAGCAGTGTGTGAGGAGACCTGAAAGTGGCACATGGCAGAGTGTGGCGATGGAGACAGCAGCAATGGGAGGCCGTACAGGGACCCATGAGAGACTCTGGACCTGGCAGCAGCATGAGGAAGCGGTATATAGGGGCCTATGGCAGATTAGGGGCCTGGCAGCAGCTATAGGAGGCCCATAATCTGCCAGCACCCTATGTCAAAAAATTCTACACACCAGCAGTGTGTGAGGAGACCTGAAAGTGGCACATGGCAGAGTGTGGCGATGGAGACAGCAGCAATGGGAGGCCGTACAGGGACCCATGAGAGACTCTGGACCTGGCAGCAGCATGAGGAGGCGGTATATAGGGGCCTATGGCAGATTAGGGGCCTGGCAGCAGCTATAGGAGGCCCATAATCTGCCAGCACCCTATGTCAAAAAATTCTACACACCAGCAGTGTGAGGAGACCTGAAAGTGGCACATGGCAGCAGAGTGTGGCGATGGAGACAGCAGCAATGGGAGGCCGTACAGGGACCCATGACAGACTCTAGACTTGGCAGCAGCATGAGGAGGCGGTATATAGGGGCCCATGGCAGATTAGGGGCCTGGCAGCAGCTATGTGAGGCCCGTAATCTGCCTGCACCCTATGTCAAAAAATTTAACACACCAGCAGTGTGAAGAGACCTGAAAGTGGCACATGGCAGCAGAGTGTGGCGATGGAGACAGCAGCAATGGGAGGCCATACAGGGACCCATGACAGACTCTGGACTTGGCAGCAGCATGAGGAGGCGGTATATAGGGGCCCATGGCAGATTAGGGGCCTGGCAGCAGCTATGTGAGGCCCGTAATCTGCCTGCACCCTATGTCAAAAAATTTAACACACCAGCAGTGTGAAGAGACCTGAAAGTGGCACATGGCAGCAGAGTGTGGCGATGGAGACAGCAGCAATGGGAGGCCGTACAGGGACCCATGAGAGACTCTAGACTTGGCAGCAGCATGAGGAGGCGGTATATAGGGGCCCATGGCAGATTAGGGGCCTGGCAGCAGCTATGTGAGGCCCGTAATCTGCCTGCACCCTATGTCAAAAAATTTAACACACCAGCAGTGTGAAGAGACCTGAAAGTGGCACATGGCAGCAGAGTGTGGCGATGGAGACAGCAGCAATGGGAGGCCATACAGGGACCCATGACAGACTCTGGACCTGGCAGCAGCATGAGGAAGCGGTATATAGGGGCCTATGGCAGATTAGGGGCCTGGCAGCAGCTATAGGAGGCCCATAATCTGCCAGCACCCTATGTCAAAAAATTCTACACACCAGCAGTGTGTGAGGAGACCTGAAAGTGGCACATGGCAGAGTGTGGCGATGGAGACAGCAGCAATGGGAGGCCGTACAGGGACCCATGAGAGACTCTGGACCTGGCAGCAGCATGAGGAGGCGGTATATAGGGGCCTATGGCAGATTAGGGGCCTGGCAGCAGCTATAGGAGGCCCATAATCTGCCAGCACCCTATGTCAAAAAATTCTACACACCAGCAGTGTGAGGAGACCTGAAAGTGGCACATGGCAGCAGAGTGTGGCGATGGAGACAGCAGCAATGGGAGGCCGTACAGGGACCCATGACAGACTCTAGACTTGGCAGCAGCATGAGGAGGCGGTATATAGGGGCCCATGGCAGATTAGGGGCCTGGCAGCAGCTATGTGAGGCCCGTAATCTGCCTGCACCCTATGTCAAAAAATTTAACACACCAGCAGTGTGAAGAGACCTGAAAGTGGCACATGGCAGCAGAGTGTGGCGATGGAGACAGCAGCAATGGGAGGCCATACAGGGACCCATGACAGACTCTGGACTTGGCAGCAGCATGAGGAGGCGGTATATAGGGGCCCATGGCAGATTACATGTCTGGCAGCAGCTATGTGAGGCCCGTAATCTGCCTGCACCCTATGTCAAAAAATTTAACACACCAGCAGTGTGAAGAGACCTGAAAGTGGCACATGGCAGCAGAGTGTGGCGATGGAGACAGCAGCAATGGGAGGCCATACAGGGACCCATGACAGACTCTGGACTTGGCAGCAGCATGAGGAGGCGGTATATAGGGGCCCATGGCAGATTAGGGGCCTGGCAGCAGCTATGTGAGGCCCGTAATCTGCCTGCACCCTATGTCAAAAAATTTAACACACCAGCAGTGTGAAGAGACCTGAAAGTGGCACATGGCAGCAGAGTGTGGCGATGGAGACAGCAGCAATGGGAGGCCATACAGGGACCCATGACAGACTCTGGACTTGGCAGCAGCATGAGGAGGCGGTATATAGGGGCCCATGGCAGATTACATGTCTGGCAGCAGCTATGTGAGGCCCGTAATCTGCCTGCACCCTATGTCAAAAAATTTAACACACCAGCAGTGTGAAGAGACCTGAAAGTGGCACATGGCAGCAGAGTGTGGCGATGGAGACAGCAGCAATGGGAGGCCATACAGGGACCCATGACAGACTCTGGACTTGGCAGCAGCATGAGGAGGCGGTATATAGGGGCCCATGGCAGATTAGGGGCCTGGCAGCAGCTATGTGAGGCCCGTAATCTGCCTGCACCCTATGTCAAAAAATTTAACACACCAGCAGTGTGAAGAGACCTGAAAGTGGCACATGGCAGCAGAGTGTGGCGATGGAGACAGCAGCAATGGGAGGCCATACAGGGACCCATGACAGACTCTGGACTTGGCAGCAGCATGAGGAGGCGGTATATAGGGGCCCATGGCAGATTACATGTCTGGCAGCAGCTATGTGAGGCCCGTAATCTGCCTGCACCCTATGTCAAAAAATTTAACACACCAGCAGTGTGAAGAGACCTGAAAGTGGCACATGGCAGCAGAGTGTGGCGATGGAGACAGCAGCAATGGGAGGCCATACAGGGACCCATGACAGACTCTGGACTTGGCAGCAGCATGAGGAGGCGGTATATAGGGGCCCATGGCAGATTAGGGGCCTGGCAGCAGCTATGTGAGGCCCGTAATCTGCCTGCACCCTATGTCAAAAAATTTAACACACCAGCAGTGTGAAGAGACCTGAAAGTGGCACATGGCAGCAGAGTGTGGCGATGGAGACAGCAGCAATGGGAGGCCATACAGGGACCCATGACAGACTCTGGACTTGGCAGCAGCATGAGGAGGCGGTATATAGGGGCCCATGGCAGATTAGGGGCCTGGCAGCAGCTATGTGAGGCCCGTAATCTGCCTGCACCCTATGTCAAAAAATTTAACACACCAGCAGTGTGAAGAGACCTGAAAGTGGCACATGGCAGCAGAGTGTGGCGATGGAGACAGCAGCAATGGGAGGCCGTACAGGGACCCATGAGAGACTCTAGACTTGGCAGCAGCATGAGGAGGCGGTATATAGGGGCCCATGGCAGATTAGGGGCCTGGCAGCAGCTATGTGAGGCCCGTAATCTGCCTGCACCCTATGTCAAAAAATGTAACACACCAGCAGTGTGTGAGGAGACCTGAAAGTGGCACATGGCAGAGTGTGGCGATGGAGACAGCAGCAATGGGAGGCCGTACAGGGACCCATGAGAGACTCTGGACCTGGCAGCAGCATGAGGAAGCGGTATATAGGGGCCTATGGCAGATTAGGGGCCTGGCAGCAGCTATAGGAGGCCCATAATCTGCCAGCACCCTATGTCAAAAAATTCTACACACCAGCAGTGTGTGAGGAGACCTGAAAGTGGCACATGGCAGAGTGTGGCGATGGAGACAGCAGCAATGGGAGGCCGTACAGGGACCCATGAGAGACTCTGGACCTGGCAGCAGCATGAGGAGGCGGTATATAGGGGCCTATGGCAGATTAGGGGCCTGGCAGCAGCTATAGGAGGCCCATAATCTGCCAGCACCCTATGTCAAAAAATTCTACACACCAGCAGTGTGAGGAGACCTGAAAGTGGCACATGGCAGCAGAGCGTGGCGATGGAGACAGCAGCAATGGGAGGCCGTACAGGGACCCATGAGAGACTCTGGACCTGGCAGCAGCATGAGGAAGCGGTATATAGGGGCCTATGGCAGATTAGGGGCCTGGCAGCAGCTATAGGAGGCCCATAATCTGCCAGCACCCTATGTCAAAAAATTCTACACACCAGCAGTGTGTGAGGAGACCTGAAAGTGGCACATGGCAGAGTGTGGCGATGGAGACAGCAGCAATGGGAGGCCGTACAGGGACCCATGAGAGACTCTGGACCTGGCAGCAGCATGAGGAGGCGGTATATAGGGGCCTATGGCAGATTAGGGGCCTGGCAGCAGCTATAGGAGGCCCATAATCTGCCAGCACCCTATGTCAAAAAATTCTACACACCAGCAGTGTGAGGAGACCTGAAAGTGGCACATGGCAGCAGAGTGTGGCGATGGAGACAGCAGCAATGGGAGGCCGTACAGGGACCCATGAGAGACTCTGGACTTGGCAGCAGCATGAGGAGGCGGTATATAGGGGCCCATGGCAGATTAGGGGCCTGGCAGCAGCTATGTGAGGCCCGTTATCTTGCAGCACCCTATGTCAAAAAATTAAACACACCAGCAGTGTGAAGAGACCTGAAAGTGGCACATGGCAGCAGAGTGTGGCGATGGAGACAGCAGCAATGGGAGGCCGTACAGGGACCCATGAGAGACTCTAGACTTGGCAGCAGCATGAGGAGGCGGTATATAGGGGCCCATGGCAGATTAGGGGCCTGGCAGCAGCTATAGGAGGCACATAATCTGCCAGCACCCTATGTCAAAAAATTCTACACACCAGCAGTGTGAGGAGACCTGAAAGTGGCACATGGCAGCAGAGTGTGGCGATGGAGACAGCAGCAATGGGAGGCCGTACAGGGACCCATGAGAGACTCTAGACTTGGCAGCAGCATGAGGAGGCGGTATATAGGGGCCCATGGCAGATTAGGGGCCTGGCAGCAGCTATGTGAGGCCCGTAATCTGCCTGCACCCTATGTCAAAAAATTTAACACACCAGCAGTGTGAAGAGACCTGAAAGTGGCACATGGCAGCAGAGTGTGGCGATGGAGACAGCAGCAATGGGAGGCCGTACAGGGACCCATGAGAGACTCTAGACTTGGCAGCAGCATGAGGAGGCGGTATATAGGGGCCCATGGCAGATTAGGGGCCTGGCAGCAGCTATGTGAGGCCCGTAATCTGCCTGCACCCTATGTCAAAAAATGTAACACACCAGCAGTGTGTGAGGAGACCTGAAAGTGGCACATGGCAGAGTGTGGCGATGGAGACAGCAGCAATGGGAGGCCGTACAGGGACCCATGAGAGACTCTGGACCTGGCAGCAGCATGAGGAAGCGGTATATAGGGGCCTATGGCAGATTAGGGGCCTGGCAGCAGCTATAGGAGGCCCATAATCTGCCAGCACCCTATGTCAAAAAATTCTACACACCAGCAGTGTGTGAGGAGACCTGAAAGTGGCACATGGCAGAGTGTGGCGATGGAGACAGCAGCAATGGGAGGCCGTACAGGGACCCATGAGAGACTCTGGACCTGGCAGCAGCATGAGGAGGCGGTATATAGGGGCCTATGGCAGATTAGGGGCCTGGCAGCAGCTATAGGAGGCCCATAATCTGCCAGCACCCTATGTCAAAAAATTCTACACACCAGCAGTGTGAGGAGACCTGAAAGTGGCACATGGCAGCAGAGTGTGGCGATGGAGACAGCAGCAATGGGAGGCCGTACAGGGACCCATGAGAGACTCTGGACCTGGCAGCAGCATGAGGAAGCGGTATATAGGGGCCTATGGCAGATTAGGGGCCTGGCAGCAGCTATAGGAGGCCCATAATCTGCCAGCACCCTATGTCAAAAAATTCTACACACCAGCAGTGTGTGAGGAGACCTGAAAGTGGCACATGGCAGAGTGTGGCGATGGAGACAGCAGCAATGGGAGGCCGTACAGGGACCCATGAGAGACTCTGGACCTGGCAGCAGCATGAGGAGGCGGTATATAGGGGCCTATGGCAGATTAGGGGCCTGGCAGCAGCTATAGGAGGCCCATAATCTGCCAGCACCCTATGTCAAAAAATTCTACACACCAGCAGTGTGAGGAGACCTGAAAGTGGCACATGGCAGCAGAGTGTGGCGATGGAGACAGCAGCAATGGGAGGCCGTACAGGGACCCATGAGAGACTCTGGACTTGGCAGCAGCATGAGGAGGCGGTATATAGGGGCCCATGGCAGATTAGGGGCCTGGCAGCAGCTATGTGAGGCCCGTTATCTTGCAGCACCCTATGTCAAAAAATTAAACACACCAGCAGTGTGAAGAGACCTGAAAGTGGCACATGGCAGCAGAGTGTGGCGATGGAGACAGCAGCAATGGGAGGCCGTACAGGGACCCATGAGAGACTCTAGACTTGGCAGCAGCATGAGGAGGCGGTATATAGGGGCCCATGGCAGATTAGGGGCCTGGCAGCAGCTATAGGAGGCACATAATCTGCCAGCACCCTATGTCAAAAAATTCTACACACCAGCAGTGTGAGGAGACCTGAAAGTGGCACATGGCAGCAGAGTGTGGCGATGGAGACAGCAGCAATGGGAGGCCGTACAGGGACCCATGAGAGACTCTAGACTTGGCAGCAGCATGAGGAGGCGGTATATAGGGGCCCATGGCAGATTAGGGGCCTGGCAGCAGCTATGTGAGGCCCGTAATCTGCCTGCACCCTATGTCAAAAAATTTAACACACCAGCAGTGTGAAGAGACCTGAAAGTGGCACATGGCAGCAGAGTGTGGCGATGGAGACAGCAGCAATGGGAGGCCGTACAGGGACCCATGAGAGACTCTGGACTTGGCAGCAGCATGAGGAGGCGGTATATAGGGGCCCATGGCAGATTAGGGGCCTGGCAGCAGCTATGTGAGGCCCGTAATCTGCCTGCACCCTATGTCAAAAAATTTAACACACCAGCAGTGTGAAGAGACCTGAAAGTGGCACATGGCAGCAGAGTGTGGCGATGGAGACAGCAGCAATGGGAGGCCGTACAGGGACCCATGAGAGACTCTGGACCTAGCAGCAGCATGAGGAGGCGGTATATAGGGGCCTATGGCAGATTAGGGGCCTGGCAGCAGCTATGTGAGGCCCGTAATCTGCCAGCACCCTATGTCAAAAAATTAAACACACCAGCAGTGTGAGGAGACCTGAAAGTGGCACATGTTTGAGGCATGATTCATGGCGGATTTAGTCAGTTGTGTCAGGAACTGGTGGTTTGAAATCCAGACTAATCCACGCCTGATTCATTTTCACAAACGTGAGTCTCTCCACACTTTGGGTGGACAGTCGTGTCCTCCGCGGAGTTACAATACCTCCTGCCGCACTAAACACGCGCTCCGATGCCACGCTACTGGCCGGGCATGACAGCCTTTCAAGGGCAAATTCAGCTAGTTGGGGCCAAAGGTCAAGTTTCGTTGCCCAGTAGTCAAGGGGATTGTCTACCTCGGTTGGCAGGGTGCTGTCCAAGTAGGCCCAAGCCTGTTGTTTGAGCTCCTGCTCCAGGTCCACCTGATGCTGCTGCTGCTGCTGCGGCTGGTTAGTAGTTTCCTCACTGCGCTGGTGAAGAAAGCTACTCATCATCGACTGCAGACTGAGGCAGCCGCTGCTGGTGGAGCTGCCACTGCTCCTACCACCCCACCCCTCCCCTGCTGCCATGCCAGCGGAACGCGAGCGCACAGGGCCCACAGTGTCTGAGGATGGACGTTGGCGCACAAAGGCAGAGACCAACTGACTACATAGGTGGTTTTTATAGTACGTAATTTTGGCCTCCCTCTCAGCAGGTGTGAAAAAGGCCACCATTTTGGACCGGTAGCGAGGGTCCAACAAGGTGGACAGCCAAAAGTCATCCCTCTGTCTGATGGTTATTATTCGGCTGTCGCTACGCAAGCAACCGAGCATGCTATGGGCCATTTGTGCCAAGGAATGCGAGGGACTCCCTGCCTCCATCTCCACAGCATACTGCCACGGTGCGTCTGGGTCCTCTGTCTCCTCCTCCTCCTCCTCTACCAGATGCTCCTGCTCCTCCACTCCTGTCCGCTGAGTGGAAAAACCACCCATTTCACTCAATAATTCCTGAGCACAAATGTCCTCCTCTACCTCCTCCTCTTCTTCCTGTCCTGCCCCCACAGGGGTCATGTGGCGTTGAGATCTGTGCGCCACGTCTACCGCACCCTGACCAGCCATTGTTAACAGCATTTGTTCCAGGACGTGCAACAGAGGAATGACGTCGTTCATCCCATAGTCCTGCCGACTCACGAATAGCGTGGCCTCCTCAAAGGGCCTGAGCAAGCGGCAGGTGTCACGCATGAGCTGCCAATGGCTGACATCTAAGTTACACAGGGGAGTACCTTTATCCGCTTGTAACATCAGGAAATCGGTGATGGCCTTTCGCTGCTCGTAAAGGCGGTCTAACATGTGTAGGGTTGAATTCCACCTTGTTGCAACGTCGCAGATCAGGCGATGCTGTGGAATTCCGTTCTGCCGCTGCAGCTCAATGAGGGTGTTCTTTGCGGTGTAGGAATGGCTGAAATGCATGCACAGTTTACGTGACATTTTAAGGATGTCTTGCAGTGGGATGGTGGATTTTAGGAACCGCTTGACAACCAGATTGAACACGTGAGCCATGCATGGCGCATGGCACAACCTTCCTTGACGCAGAGCAGACACCATGTTCTTTCCGTTGTCAGTCAACATGGTTCCGATTTTTAGTTTGCGCGGAGACAGCCATCTGTCGATTTCTCTGTTCATTACACTCAGCAGTTCCTCCCCTGTGTGACTACGTTCGCCAAGGCATACCAGGTGCAGCACAGCGTGACACCGTTGCGCCCTGCACATGTGATATGCCGGTCGGGTAATGGGACTTGGCACGGGGGTGGCGGCTGAGGACACGGCGGAAAAAGAGGTGGTAGAGGCGGACATGCTTGCTGGACCAAGGACGTGCAAACGTGGAGGCAAAAGCGTCGTGACCTGTCCAAGTTGCTGGTGCGGCTGTGCCGGCACCACGTTCACCCAGTGGGCCGTAAATGACATGTACTGTCCCTGACCGTAGTTACAGCTCCACACGTCGGCGCTGCCGTGCACTTTGGCAGAGACCGACATGCTCAAAGACTGGCCCACCATCTCTTCTACATGTGAATGCAGGGCTGGCACTGCCTTTTGGGCAAAGAAATGACGGCTTGGCACTCTCCACCGCGGCGCGGCACAAGCCATCATTTCTCGGAAAGGTGCTGAGTCCACCAGTTGGAAAGGGAGGGACTGCAGCACCAGCAACTTGGACAGGAGGACGTTCAGCTTTTGCACCGTCGGGTGCGTGCTCGCAAACTGTTGTCTCTTGGATACGGATTCCAAGAAAGACTGTTGACGGAATCCGAGAAGAGGAGTAGCAGGAGAAGGAGCATCTGAACGAGCGGAAGATGCCAATGAGCGACAACTCCCCTCAGCAGAGGTGTTGGAGCCTTGACTGGCTGATAGAGGGCGATTGACGACGTCGGGTGACGGAGCAAGTAACGGAGCGGGTGATGGAGCGGGGGCTGGGGCAGGCAGAACCGCCGTATGTTTATCACGGTTTTCCCAGGCCACCGAATGGTGACGCTGCATATGCTGACGCAACGCTGTAGTCCCAACATGGGCCCCCTGGCCACGCTTGCATTTCTGGCCACATAGTCGACATACGGCTACGTTTACTTCCTCGGGCGGCTTGAGGAAAAATTGCCACACCACCGAGTAGGAAACTTTGCCCCCGCTACTCTTCACTGGCTGACTGCTACTTCCTCCGTGCGCAACGGCACCACTACTGGCCGTGGTGGTAGGCTGCAGTGGAGCTGGTGCTCTACTCCGTGGACGTTTGGCTCCACTGACACTGATGCGACCCTGCTGCTGTCTCCTGGACAACCCACCGACTGTTTTGCTCGCTGCCAAGCTGCCACCCTCTTCTCCTGATGATGCGGAAGAAATTGCCTGATGACGACGAGGCTGCCAAGTGCGATCAACCTCCTCATCATCAAGTAGGGTCTCCGCCTCACTACTAGCCCCCTCGGCTGCGTCTGGGTCAGGAGACAGACCTGTCTCTAGACCGGCTACCGAGCCACTCTCCTCGCCAGTACTTGTTCGCTTGGCTGCTGAAAAGGCCGATGTCTCCCCCCGTTCCTGACCGCCCTCTGTTAGCTCTTCCTCACTGTACAGTGGGGCTGAGCCCACAGCATGCGATACTTCGCTTGGTGAGGGAACAGCAAAGGACAGGGGCAGGTAGAGGACACGTGATTTCAGTGGGCTTGGTCCCGGGCCATGCCAACTAACGGTTGTGTCTGACGTACCCACCGACCGTTGGCTGTAGGTGTCAGAGGTGACCTGGGAAGAGGAAGACGACCGAGCCAACCAATCAATGACGGCAGGGTTGTCGGTGGAGACACGACCGCTGGATGACACCGGGAGCACTGGCCTCTGGCTGCGAATACTGCTGCCTCGACCCCTTCCTCTGCTGCCACGTCTGCTCGCTCCTAAAACATTGCCTCCTCTGCCACTCCTCTGCATGTTGTCTGACATACTATTTAATTCAACGATTAGGTGTCCCTGAGTAACAATTCTCTGGCACTCAGTAACAATTCTGTCTGTCCCTGAGTATGAATTCTGTGGCCCTGAGTAACAATTATGTGTCTGTGCGAGTAACAATTCTGTGTCTGTGCGAGTAACAATTCTGTGTCTGTGCAAGTAACAATTTTGTGTCTGTGCGAGTAACAATTCTCTGGCACTCAGTAACAATTCTGTCTGTCCCTGAGTAACAATTCTCTGGCACTCAGTAACAATTCTGTCTGTCCCTGAGTATGAATTCTGTGGCCCTGAGTAACAATTCTGTGTCTGTGCGAGTAACAATTCTGTGTCTGTGCAAGTAACAATTTTGTGTCTGTGCGAGTAACAATTCTCTGGCACTCAGTAACAATTCTGTCTGTCCCTGAGTAACAATTCTCTGGCACTCAGTAACAATTCTGTCTGTCCCTGAGTATGAATTCTGTGGCCCTGAGTAACAATTCTGTGTCTGTGCGAGTAACAATTCTGTGTCTGTGCAAGTAACAATTTTGTGTCTGTGCGAGTAACAATTCTCTGGCACTCAGTAACAATTCTGTCTGTCCCTGAGTAACAATTCTCTGGCACTCAGTAACAATTCTGTCTGTCCCTGAGTATGAATTCTGTGGCCCTGAGTAACAATTCTGTGTCTGTGCGAGTAACAATTCTGTGTCTGTGCAAGTAACAATTTTGTGTCTGTGCGAGTAACAATTCTCTGGCACTCAGTAACAATTCTGTCTGTCCCTGAGTAACAATTCTCTGGCACTCAGTAACAATTCTGTCTGTCCCTGAGTAACAATTCTCTGGCACTCAGTAACAATTCTGTCTGTCCCTGAGTATGAATTCTGTGGCCCTGAGTAACAATTCTGTGTCTGTGCGAGTAACAATTCTGTGTCTGTGCAAGTAACAATTTTGTGTCTGTGCGAGTAACAATTCTCTGGCACTCAGTAACAATTCTGTCTGTCCCTGAGTAACAATTCTCTGGCACTCAGTAACAATTCTGTCTGTCCCTGAGTAACAATTCTCTGGCACTCAGTAACAATTCTGTCTATCCCTGAGTATGAATTCTGTGGCCCTGAGTAACAATTCTGTGTCTGTGCGAGTAACAATTCTGTGTCTGTGCAAGTAACAATTTTGTGTCTGTGCGAGTAACAATTCTCTGGCACTCAGTAACAATTCTGTCTGTCCCTGAGTAACAATTCTCTGGCACTCAGTAACAATTCTGTCTGTCCCTGAGTAACAATTCTCTGGCACTCAGTAACAATTCTGTCTGTCCCTGAGTAACAATTCTCTGGCACTCAGTAACAATTCTGTCTGTCCCTGAGTAACAATTCTCTGGCACTCAGTAACAATTCTGTCTGTCCCTGAGTATGAATTCTGTGGCCCTGAGTAACAATTCTGTGTCTGTGCGAGTAACAATTCTGTGTCTGTGCAAGTAACAATTTTGTGTCTGTGCGAGTAACAAATCTCTGGCACTCAGTAACAATTCTGTCTGTCCCTGAGTAACAATTCTCTGGCACTCAGTAACAATTCTGTCTGTCCCTGAGTAACAATTCTCTGGCACTCAGTAACAATTCTGTCTGTCCCTGAGTATGAATTCTGTGGCCCTGAGTAACAATTCTGTGTCTGTGCGAGTAACAATTCTGTGTCTGTGCAAGTAACAATTTTGTGTCTGTGCGAGTAACAATTCTCTGGCACTCAGTAACAATTCTGTCTGTCCCTGAGTAACAATTCTCTGGCACTCAGTAACAATTCTGTCTGTCCCTGAGTAACAATTCTCTGGCACTCAGTAACAATTCTGTCTATCCCTGAGTATGAATTCTGTGGCCCTGAGTAACAATTCTGTGTCTGTGCGAGTAACAATTCTGTGTCTGTGCAAGTAACAATTTTGTGTCTGTGCGAGTAACAATTCTCTGGCACTCAGTAACAATTCTGTCTGTCCCTGAGTAACAATTCTCTGGCACTCAGTAACAATTCTGTCTGTCCCTGAGTAACAATTCTCTGGCACTCAGTAACAATTCTGTCTGTCCCTGAGTATGAATTCTGTGGCCCTGAGTAACAATTCTGTGTCTGTGCGAGTAACAATTCTGTGTCTGTGCAAGTAACAATTTTGTGTCTGTGCGAGTAACAATTCTCTGGCACTCAGTAACAATTCTGTCTGTCCCTGAGTAACAATTCTCTGGCACTCAGTAACAATTCTGTCTGTCCCTGAGTAACAATTCTCTGGCACTCAGTAACAATTCTGTCTATCCCTGAGTATGAATTCTGTGGCCCTGAGTAACAATTCTGTGTCTGTGCGAGTAACAATTCTGTGTCTGTGCAAGTAACAATTTTGTGTCTGTGCGAGTAACAATTCTCTGGCACTCAGTAACAATTCTGTCTGTCCCTGAGTAACAATTCTCTGGCACTCAGTAACAATTCTGTCTGTCCCTGAGTAACAATTCTCTGGCACTCAGTAACAATTCTGTCTGTCCCTGAGTAACAATTCTCTGGCACTCAGTAACAATTCTGTCTGTCCCTGAGTAACAATTCTCTGGCACTCAGTAACAATTCTGTCTGTCCCTGAGTAACAATTCTCTGGCACTCAGTAACAATTCTGTCTGTCCCTGAGTAACAATTCTCTGGCACTCAGTAACAATTCTGTCTGTCCCTGAGTAACAATTCTGTCTGTCCCTGAGAATGAATTCTGTGGCCCTAAGAATTCTCTGGCACTCAGTAACAATTCTGTCTGTCCCTGAGTAACAATTCTCTGGCACTCAGTAACAATTCTGTCTGTCCCTGAGTAAAAATTCTGTGGCCCTAATAACGTTTCTGTGGCCCTAAGTAACAATTCTCTGGCACTGAGTAACAATTCTGTCTGTCCCTGAGTATGAATTCTGTGGCCCTAACTAGCGTTTCTTTGTCCCTAAATAACGATTCTGTGGCCCTCATTAACAAGTCTGTGTCCCTGAGTAATGGTTCTCTGTCCCTAAGTAACTTCTCTCTGTCCCCAATTCTCGTTTCTGTGGCCCTAACTCTGTCCCTGTCCCTAGTACAGAGCGGTCTGCCTCTGTTCAATGACTGCAGGCAAATGAAGATTTCCAAAATGGCCGCTATATATACCTCGACCATTACACAGTGCTGGCTGGCTGGCTGCTGATTGGCTGATGCGATCACATGTCGTTGAGGAATGCATTATGGGGCAGCGCGCCTTGTCTGCGCGCCTTCCCCGACATCCCCGCTCCGTCGCCGCACATGTCAGCCGCCATTTTCGGAAAAATTTCGATTCGCGCGTCCGAATTAGGCTGTTTTTCGGATTCGGCACGAATCGAAATTTTTCCGATATTCGACTCGAATTCCACTTCGGATACTTCGATTCGCTCATCTCTAATCATGATCACAGTTATTCATTTCTGCTTCTGGCTCCTGGTGATCATTTTCAGTGTTTCTGCCAACAGTTCTTTTACTCCTGAGGGTACCTGGTATCGAGGCTCCTCCTCTTAGTTCTGTTAGGGTGTTGTCTAAAAAACTAACCATTCTAGGTTCTTCCTCCTCACTTTCAGAAGATGTGGGTCTATTTCTTGATGGTGTATGAGACCGGTAACAGCTCCGCTGAAATCTGCTCTGTCCCCGCTGATTGGACAGATCAAACATCTCCCCACTTGCCCAATCATCTAGATCCCTCTTGTTTTTAAGATATGGCAATGTTGTCATTGTGTTTTATTCTTGTGTAGGGTAGAGGGATTTGTGATATTTATAATAGTGTTTAATAAATTATTTTAAGCCCCAGATTGTTCTCTTTGGGACTTCTTTTCTTGTGGGTTCCTTACCCACAAGCTGATCACATTGCTTTCCTCACACTGAATGAAATCCTTGGGTCCCTGCCGCTGAAGTAAACAAAGGGGAAGGGTCACCCAAATTACTTCTTTGACCATATATGGATATGTACATATTTGGTCAATGATGCCACCCCTTTGTTTATTTTTGTAGCGGGGAAACCAGAGATGTAATTTAATGCCAGGAAAGCTACAGGATTGGAGGTGGTTCTCCAAGTCCTTGCCAGGAAGGTAATCAAAGATGTAGGGTTACCAGGGGGATGTTAATGATTTCACCCAGGAGACCCCTCCTCTTTGTTTACTTTAGAATTGGACTCAAAGATGCACCTATGATTCAATTGCTTCCCTGGCCTGGAATTACATCTCCAGTTTCCCCCACTGCTCAAGTCAACAAATGGGTGCAGGACAACAGAAATAATCTTTCCTCAGTGGGTGTTGGGTTTTTTCTTCCGGGCGGGTCGACTGTCCTTCATTGTCATTGATGTAGACTTGCATCACTGGAAGACATGTTTGACTATGGATGTACAATGTATGAAATTTTTTTTAAATAAAGGCACTTTTCAAACATTTGGATGGTTATATTTCTAGGGTACATTTTTTTTGTGAATGAGTAGTGATACTATGTACCCCTTTCATTCACATGTGGGGACAATACCTGGGGTCCCCTTATTGGTAAAGGGAGCTTCTAGATTCCAATAAGCTGTCTGCCTTAAGACCCCCACAACAACTGGGTAAGATGTCATCATCAACATGGATGCATGGATGGTGCAGGGATGAGTCACTGAATGTTAGGATGCTTTTCTGAAACTGTCATATGTAGCAATGGTAGGAATACCACTGCTAAAAAGTTCACTTCCTACTGCAGCCGAAAATCCAGTCTGTGGTAAAATAAGCTGCAAAATAAAAAAATTAACACGTGGTATTTAATGTGCATGTTTTGTGAATCAACTGCTCTTGAGATATACTACATAAGTTATTTAACACTAATCCTCAGGCAAAATGTAACTTTTAATGAATTGAGCCCACAGACATGTATGTGTCAATCATAATAATTCTAAGCTCTGCATCCAATGCCAGGATGGGCCATCATTTCACAATTCTGTTACAGAGCTGTATTCTTGTACTGGGAGAATTATGTAGGTGGTTTTTACTGACTGCCATTAAGCATGCAGCAAATCAAAGGAGTGAAAAGTAATGACTCATCACAATTACTCATCCTTATAATTTAATTATGTCCAGGCTTTCGGTGAGTGTTAGGTTGTCCATACACAAGTCAGTTTTTTTGTTCAACCAGTGGGCTGGTTGAATAAAAGAACTGACCAGGTTCCCCCATCCACACAATCAATGTGGATGTGGGAATCCTACCCGCTGTGCTATTGTATTCTGACAGTAGGAAGACTCCCCTGCTGCCAGAATACACAGATCAGGCCTTTATTGCAGTGGCCCACATGGATGAAAATTCAGCCAGTCCCTGCTGGATAGAATTTCAATTCATGTATTGTCACCTTTAACCTGCCTTAAGGGCTTATGGCTAAGCTTTTAAATAACCCATAATGCTCTGGGAATTTGCTATGTATTAAAGTACAGGTGAAACTCGAAAAATTAGAATATTGTGCAAAAGTTCATTTATTTCAGTAATGCAACTTAAAAGGTGAAACTAATATATGAGATAGACTCATGACATGCAAAGCAAGATAGTTCAAGCCGTGATTTGTCATAATTGTGATGATTATGGCTTACAGCTCATGAAAACCCCAAATCCACAATCTCAGAAAATTAGAATATTGTGAAAAGGTGCAATATTCTAGGCTCAAAGTGTCCCACTCTAATCAGCTTATTAAGCCATAACACCTGCAAAGGGTTCCTGAGCCTTTAAATGGTCTCTCAGTCTGGTTCAGTAGGAATCACAATCATGGGAAAGACTGCTGAACTGACAGTTGTGCAGAAAACCATCATTGACACCCTCCATAAGGAGGGAAAGCCTCAAAAGGTAATTGCAAAAGAAGTTGGATGTTCCCAAAGTGCTGTATCAAAGCACATTAATAGAAAGTTATGTGGAAGGGAATAGTGTGGAAGAAAAAGGTGCACAAGCAGCAGGGATTACCGCAGCCTGGAGAGGATTTTCAGGAAAAGGCCATTCAAAAGTGTTGGGGACTTTCACAAGGAGTGGACTGAGACTGGAGTCAGTGCATCAAGAGCCATCACACACAGACGGATTCTGGACATGGGCTTCAAATGTCGTATTCCTCTTTTCAAGCTGCTCCTGAACAACAAACAACGTCAGAAGCGTCTTACCAGGGCTAAAGAAAAACAGACCTGGTCTGTTGCTCAGTGGTCCAAAGTCCTCTTTTCTGATGAGAATAACTTTTGCATCTCATTTGGAAACCAAGGACCCAGAGTATGGAGGAAGAATGGAGAGGCACACACTGCAAGATGCTTGAAGTCCAGTTTGAAGTTTCCACAGTCTGTGTTGATTTGGGGAGCCATGTCATCTGCTGGTGTTGGTCCACTGTGCTTCATTAAGTCCAGAGACAATGCAGCCGTCTACCAGGAGATTTTGGAGCACTTCATGCTTCCTTCCGCAGATGAGCTTTATGGGGATGCTGACTTCATTTTCCAGCAGGACTTGGCACCTGCCCACACTGCCAAAAGCACCAAAACCTGGTTCAATGACCGTGGGATTACTGTGCTTGATTGGCCAGCAAACTCGCCTGACCTGACCCCATAGAGAATCTATGAGGCATTGCCAAGAGAATCATGACAGACATGAACAATGCAGAAGAGATGAAGGCCCCTATTGAAGCATCCTGGTCTTCCATAACACCTCAGCAGTGCCACAGGCTGATAGCTTCCATGCCACACCGCACTGAGGCAGTAATTGCTGCAAAAGGGGCCCAAACCAAGTACTGAGTACATATGCATGCTTATACTTTTCAGAGATCCGATATTGTTCTATGTACAATCCTTGTTTTATTGATTGCATGTAATATTCTCATTCTCTGAGATTGTGGATTTGGGGTTTTCATGAGCTGTAAGCCATATTCATCACAATTATGACAAATCACGGCTTGAACTATCTTGCTTTGCATGTAATGAGTCTATCTCATATATTAGTTTCACCTTTTAAGTTGCATTACTGAAATAAATGAACTTTTGCACGATATTCTTATTTTTCGAGTTTCACCTGTATATCTAGCCAAAACATTTTTTTTTGCTTTCTGTGTTCCATTGATGCGATTCTCACTATTCTGGCAACTATTGTCTCTGGCACAGAACGTGATGGGAAATTCAAAATAGTTTACTAATCAACTGAACACAAGTCAAGTAGAAGTTGTGAGTGCTTCTAGGAGGGTATTTTCTGTCTCTTCTTGTCTCCATGATTTGTTTTTACTGGGGCAGGAAAAGATGGAAAATTTCTGTAATTGGTACACAAGCAGAAATCAGTTTCCATTTTAAATTGAATCATGCAGAAAGCTGTACACTTCCATTCTATGCTGGTACATTCTGAGCTGGAATTTTGAAGTGTTTGTTTTTAAACATGGCCTTTAATCTTTGGTTGATGGAGCTGCTTCATCTGAACTAACCACAACTTTCTTCCTTTTTTTTTTGTTGGTTCAACTCCAAAATACAGTGACAATCTCCAATGAGTGCATAGCTTTCTCATGGAAGCCAGGACAAAATCTATAATAAGCTGTTTAAAGTCTTTTAAATATATTGATTCTAAATGTGTTCGGCAAATAGGTCCCCTATCACTAGATTGCTGTACATAGCATGAAAATTAGTTGGACAAATGGATGTCCCCTAGTTTGAAGGAATTAGCCTTTCAGCATTACCATACCGCCATTTTGTCTCTTAGCCTAAGATCTGCCATTTGAAGATAAGAATCCATTTTAAGACTTATGTCAGTACTTAAAGATGAATTTGTGTTTTAAGACTGTTTCTTACTTTCGATAAGAGTCTGAGGTTCCTCTTTTCCCTTCAGATGTAACTTCCTTTTTTCCTCTACCTAGCATAAGACTGAAAGTCTGCGGTGGGCTTTTTCCTGTTGCAAGAGTATTAATAAACTATAGCCAGCGCTAAAAGGGAAGTTGTCTACTTTCTATATTGATCAAAAGTTCATGCTTGACGCATATAATAATAATTAACATAAATGCTAAATGATTGGGCATTACTGACGTATATAATATTCTGATTGGTCAATGCATACCTGTCAATTGATTGGTTCTTATATTTCTATGTATTGTTTTAAGTTTCATATATAAGTTTAAACACGGAAGAATAAATTCAGTTCCTTGTGAGATATCACCTTGTGTCTGTGTGCAATTTCCGGTGTCTCAAAGGGAACTCCGGGCCTGTGGACAGACATTGGTCAGGGCCAGGGGACTGACGGGAGTCGGTAGCTACAGGAAGGAACGAGAGGAGCCAATTCCTTTCAGCCCCCTCATGGTAACATATTGGAAAAACCAAGTCAACGTTGTAATTTCCCAAGAAAAAAATATGTCGACATAGAAATTGTATTATAAAATTTGAAAACTTATCGAACCCCTGGTTGGCAACACCTGGGCTAGCTCTGTTCCATTTGATCACAGATACGTTACTCTCTTTACGATTGTCAAGGTTGTACCCCACAATTACAGTCTTAATAACAACATACTTGGGCAAGCGTACAGGGCTCCTAAATATTAAAGGAAGAAGAGTCAGGTCTACTTGTGCAGGTTTAGATTTTGTTTTATTGTTTAACCAAATGCTCATACCGTGCATACATTTATTTGGAACAACTTTCCTCCTTTATTTAGAATGCACATAAAAATTGTAATTCAAGACTAATGTTTGATGCCATAATGTCACTGTATGATAAATAACATTGCTTTTGTTTGTTGTTTGTTTTGCACTGCTCGTACAGTTGTTTATCAAAAATAAAAAATGTAAAGTGTTACTAAACCCACAACAGTAAAATCAGTCTGTACATGCAGTAAAGCATGCTTGTTATACTCACTGTGGAACCTAAGGGGTTAATCCTCTGCATTGTGTAAAAAGGCTGTTTGATCCTGACTTCTCTGCCCCTCCTCTTCTTCAAATGCCCACTTGATAAGACAGACTGAACCTGTAGCCACATGCTCAGTTTAGTGTGTATTGCTAGAGGTTTTTTTTTTTTCCTTGGGAAAGTGCATGTGATTAGCACAGGGCCAATCAGCACTGTCCATACAGAGGGTCAGGGGTTTTGCATCCTCCTACAGTAGCAAGAAAACTCCTACAAGCTTTAACCAGTGCTCTGCTGAAGTCACAAGACTGCTAACTGCTGATGAGAAAAGGTACAGTATTTAGCATTTCCATGTTCTGTGTACTGTGAGAGACCAGATATAGTGAATATAGGGTCCTGGGTTTATTAACACTTTAATTAAAAAATTCTTAGGCACAAATTTTTCTTACTTCAACTAGCCATGTAAAATAACTATAATAATAAGACCAAGGCACGCAAGGCATGTTGCCATGCTGCACTAAGAAAGCATACTAGCATACCAAACTGAAAGGGACCATCTTTTTATAGCCCATTCCTTGCTTTACCAATGTCTTGGCTTTTACAAATTGGCTTTTACTAACTTCTGTACGTTGTTTGTGTGTGTTCTCGCTTGTGGAGGGCTGTGTACTGATGAGGGCAAATCTCTTTTACAGGCAAGAATGGTAATGGGAAAGAGCTGCTAACACTCAAGCTAGGAGAGTGTGTGTCAGCAGCAAGGTAAAACAATTTGACCTATTAAAATGTATGTAATTCTGTGAAACCCTTCCTATTATTTACATTAGTCTACAATGCTATATTTCCAGCTATACTATGGGTGAGCACTCTACAGTCTCCCATTTTACTGTTGCTTCTTTGGGTAGGTATAGATTATAATTTTGTTTTTTTTTGTACCAAGCAACCAACTTCTGGGCTATGTTAAATGCAATGTCTTTTGGGGCTGATCTGAGGTCTGACATGCATATGGGCATTGGGTCTGATCTGATGCCAAAAGGTGCAGAAATTGGGGCTGAGCTGAGGTTTGAAGGTGTAGAAATTGAGGCCGATCTAAGGTCTGGAGGTGCAAGAATTTGCGGCGATCTTAATTCTGAATGTGCACAAATTGGAGTTGGTTTGAAGTCTGAAGGTGCAGGAACTGGGACTGTCCTGAATCTCAAAGGTGCAGGAATTGAAAATGTTCTGAAGACGAAGGTACAGGAATTAGTGCCGAGCTGAGGTCTTAAAGTGTAGGAATTGGGGTTGATCTGAGGGCTGAAAGTACAGAAATTGGGGCAAATCTCAAGTCTGAAGGTACAGAAGACGGGGTTGATTTGAGAAATAAAAGGTTCAGAAATTGGGGCTGATGTGAGGTCTAAAGGTACAAACATTGGGCCTGATCGGAGATCCTTATGTAATGCTGAAGGTTTGTATACCATAAATGAGTTTAACTTGCCATTGCCAGTACAACTATAAGTGCACAAATTAAAAACTGTCTAAGACTACATTGTGCTGTTGTTCACTGGAATTCTGGTTGTTGGATGCCTTGGATGTGGAAAAGGTTGCCGACCCCCAATCTAGAAAAAAAGAGAATGATAGAACTGTGAAGCTTAGCTACATATTTTGTGTTTGTGTGTGTATATTATTTTATTGGAGACATTTCGTCAACACTAAATGAACAGAAATAAATAACATGTTATTTTGCTAGACTATATATTTGTCACTTTTTTAAAATAAGATACTTTTATCTGCCTTTTTTCAGTCAATGTTGCATCTCATGCCTACTGATCTCCTGCAGCCACTTCCTGTCTATATGCATGGTTGTGTAGCATTTCTCATGGCAGGTTCCCTGACACTGACACTTGAAAAGGCAATTTATAGTATTTTAATGAAAACATAATTTTAAAATAATAACATCTAAGTTTATGTAAGATTTTATTGATTGGGTTTACAAATACTTTAACCAATTGCTCCTGCACCTATATATTTCTTAGGGACCAGAGCATTTTTTTGCATTTCTGCTATGTGTCTATTGATTAGAGATAACTTTGCCATTTTGCAAGATAACAAAGTAATACATACAGTATATAATTGTTTCGGTACAAGAAAGGCATTCTCTTGGCAAATTGGCAATATTGCCTTCAACAAATTATTTTATTTTTTTGCAATCAAAAGATGTAACAATGAAAATAGTTTTTCTATTTTGTCCAGTGTTAGTTTTATAGAAACAAGTGTTTTTGTCTATAAAAGTATATATTTTATCCTATAAATTCTCTTGTGTATAATGCCTCTAAGTTATGCTTCTACTACAAAACATATCAATTATTTATAAATGAAATAAAAGCTGTTTGTTTTCCATATTGTGCTTTGTAAAACCCGTTCACGTATGGCGTTTTGGGATCTCAAAACACTCTGTAATAGTGGGAAAAACACACCATGTGTGCTCAGGTGCCCTTCATTTTCAATGACACCTACACATGGTGTGGTTCTGCCATGATTGTCACGCGATAAATTGCGCTGAAATTGCGGTAAAATAGAAAATGCGGTTTTCCATGATTGCAGGGCGATTTATTGTGCGACAATTGCAGCAGAACCACACTGCTTTTAGGTGCCATTGGAAACTAAATGGCACCTGAACATGTGTGGTGCATTTTCCCACTATTGCAGTGCATTGTGAGATCTCAGGCAGAATTGAAGTGATACTACTTGAGACCCCAAAATGCCACATGTGAACTAATGTGTCACTAAAATAAATTAAAGTGCATTTCCACTGAACAGGGGGTGGCCAGTTACCAGACACTGCGTCTCCTTTCTGGTCATATGGCTTTAGTATTCTAATTTGTCTGACTGTTTATTGTCAGGAGATAAGAGAGGGGACACTTGGGAAAACGTAATTGGGGAGACCTTGACTGGAGGCCTGACTAAGGAATCTGGTAATATTGGATGTACTTGTTAACTAAATATTGTGCCAGTTTGCTTTGACTATTGCCTTTGGTTCTACATCTTCCATGGTGCATTGGGTCTTATTGCTGCCAATCTTTGCCTGTTATTTACATGCCACTTAGTGTTGGCTCTTGTTTCTATGTAATATTGGTGTAAAATTTCCTTGTCAATAACTGAGCTGTTCATATTTAATTTTGTATACAATATAATCTTTTTTTTTTTTACCTACAGTTTCTGATGTGTGTTTCATTGCTGACCTTTCCCTGTTGAACAATAAAAGTGGATTTTGATTAATATTGATATTATTGATGTCTGTATTATTTGTTTACTCACCCCCATTTTCTTACAGGGCTGATTAGGGTTAACTAAGGATTACAAAGGTTTTATAGAAACACAGTTTTAGTTTTTTTTTTCTACTTGCAAGGTTGCTACAGCAGATCACCCTCTAATCTGATATGAATGAAAATATGTACTTATAATGAAGCAATAATAACATTTCTTCATTGTAGCTAATCTTGACTTTTCTTGACTAGGAATTAACTTTGTCTCAACCATGAGTTCAACTGGAACACAGCTTGTTCAGTTTTGCAAATGGTCAAGCTAATTGGCTAGATTTGGCCAGTTCACCAGCCTACCTGCAACTGTGGCCGCAGTCAATAGTAGTCAGTAGTCAGTCATTTAGTAATGGTATCTTTACAACCTCTAAAATATAGCTTCATCTGATATTTTGCCAATGACCTCACCTGCAATTCCTTTCAGTTTGTAAAGTGCAGGTTTAAAATCCTCTACCATTCATACTCTTGCAGCTCAATAGCATCACCACAGTCTCTTTTGCGGGAGGAGCCCTGAACCTCACTTAGCTTACATACAAAAGGACCTTAGCAGAGATGACTAATGAGGTCTACTTGCCAGATAAGATGTAGATCCAGGATTGGAGTCTTACCCATAGCATTACAAAGCCTCTGGGCTCTAGGTCCCAGAAGAGCACTATAGAAGATTCTTGGGAAACTACAAGTTTGTTTTATTCTTTGCAGCATAGATTTAAAAAATAGCAGGGAAGAAGGGGAGGAAAGAGTCAATTGAGGCTGATTAGGGTTAACATCCAGTATCAACAATAACTGCAATGTCAAAGTTGTTTAGATCATACATCTTATTCATCTGTTTGGAGCAACAACAGCTGAACCTCTTACATAGTTACATAGTTAGCATGGCTGAAAAAAGACAAAAGTCCATCCAGTTCAACCATTAAATAAAAAATAAATAAATAAAAGTTTAATCTAACACCCACAGTTCATCCAGAGGAAGGCAAAAAAACCCCAGCAAAGCATGATTCAATTTGCTCCTGCAGGGGCAAAAATTCCTTCTTGATCCCCTGAGAGGCTATCGGATATTCCCTGGATTCCTCTTGAGCTTATCTACTTGCTTTATGCTACATATACTGCAGGTGGGTGGCATGAGCAGGCTGGATCATGTACATGTACGTGATCCAGCCTGCTCTGGGTTAGGGGCACACCACTCACGTGACCGTTGTGTCCACTGGATTACAACTGCCAGTAACCGGGTATCATGTGATTGATCATAGCGATTACATGATAACAATGTAAACAAACTGTCACAAATGGATTGCCATTCATGAACAGCTTGCTTACAGTTGTGATCTGTGATTGGCCCACAGCAATCACATGGTACCTGACTACCTGTACCATGTGAATAGCGGTAGCCAATCACAGATCCCCAACCATAAGCAAGCTGTTCATTAATGTTAACCCATTCATAAAAGCTAAAACTATTGCTTATACATCTATCATCACTGTATAAGCAATAACAGTGTAAAAGAAAAAAATCCTCATCACCCTCCAGAGTAGTACAGTGTCACTATGGTGACACTGAACTACTCTGATGAATGTAAAAAAAAAAAGAAAAAAAAGCAAAACGGTTTAAAAAATTGAATAAACAAATTATTTTTTGTTTTACATGCTGTCACCAGTCAACATCCCTGATCACCACCACACCAGTCATTTGACACTGTACTGCATTAGTGTAAAATATTACAATTTTTAATTATTAAAAAAAAAACTTGATTCATTTTTTTTTCATTTTCGAAAAAATTGTGACAAAAAAACTACAACTTCAAAAAACTTGCCATGCCTCTTACTAAACACCTTGGACTATCTACTTTCCAAAAAATTCATTTGGGGGTTATTTTACTACCCTGGCATTTTAGGGCTCAATAAATGATTAGTCTCAGTACATCAGAATCCGTCAATTTTCAAAAAAATATTGTATGCCATAGTTTGTAGACTTTGTAGACCTGTACTGTGTCCGCAGTCTCTGGTCATCTCCTGTACTGTGTCCGCAGTCTCTTGGTCATCCCCTGTACTATGTCCGCAGTCTCTGGTCATCTCCTGCACTGTTTCCGCAGTCTCTGGTCATCCCCTGTACTGTGTCCGCAGTCTCTGGTCATCTCCTGTACTATGTCCGCAGTCTCTGGTCATCCCCTGTACTATGTTCGCAGTCTCTTGGTCATCCCCTGTACTTTGTCCGCAGTCTCTGGTCATCTCCTGTACTATGTCTGCAGTCTCTGGTCATCTCCTGTACTATATCCGCAGTCTCTGGTCATCTCCTGTACTATGTCCGCAGTCTCTGGTCATCTCCTGTACTGTGTCCGCAGTCTCTGGTCATCCCCTGTACTGTGTCTGCAGTCCATTGGTTCAGAATATTTTTTTTTTCTTGTTTTTCACCTCTAAAACCTAGGTGCGTCTTATGGTCAGGTGCGTCTTATGGAGCGAAAAATACGGTATGTGTTAAACCAAATGCTATATTCTTTTATACTTTAACATGTAAAAGCAATTCCAAAATAATTTTTAATATTTTGAAACTGGCAACATTCATTAAAATAACACACATGCTCTGTCTCTTTCTCCCAATTCTGCTCCTGTGCTGTCATCCTCTCACATGGGTTTCTGATAGGGGCTATAAGTGGCCATTTCAAAACACATTACAGAGACATGGCCCACTGTTGCCACAATCAGCAAAGCTACCCAGCAATTGCTGGGTAAATGCTTAGACAGGAAATGACTGTGATGAGGCTACAGGGAATCAGCAGTGCTAAGATGCAACATTGAATGAAAAAAAGAAAAAATAAGATCATTGTTTTTGATATGCAGTGCTTTAGCAAGCTGTCTTTCACTTAGGGTTTACATTGTCTTTAACCGCTTCCCCGCGGCCCTATAGCACAAATACTGCTACAGGGCGGCGCAAAATCACATGTATATATATGTGATTTTGTATTTTTGGGTAGGGTTTCCGGACCGCCATTGGCAGCTACAGCTGTCAACCACTGGGTCCTGGCCGGAGATTGCACCCGGCGATCGTCGAGTATCACTGACAGGGGAGAGGTCTGTATGTAAACAATACAGATCTTTCCCCTGTTAGCTCCAGCATGCTGCTTTGTATTGCTCTGCATAGCAATACAAAGCATAGCTATACAAAACAGCATGCCTCCATAGTAAAATACACACACAGCACACAGTTAACCCTTTGATCGCTCCCGATGGTAGCGTTGATCACTGTATTAGTGTCACTGGGGATGTCAGTGGCAGTTAGTCAGTACCCCCCCCCCCCCCCCCGATCACTGCCATTACTAGTATAAAAAAAAAAAGAAAAAAATTAAAACTCCAGTATATATATACCACCATTTGTAGGCACTATAACTTTCATGTATTCCAATTATTGGGATTTTTTTTTTGCAAAGACATGTAGCAGATGTAGCAGAGCACAATGTAGCCTAAATTTATAATGAAATTTGATTTTTACATGTTTTATAGCAAAAAGTCAAAATTGTTGGTCTTTTGTTTATAGCGCAAAGAAATCCCAAAAAATTTAAAAACAAAACAGGGGCGATCAAATACCACCGAGTTAAAATAACGCAGCACCGTGTCACAAAAAATGGCCTGGGCAGGAAGGGGGGTAAATCCTCTGGAGAGCAAGTGGTTAAGTGCCACAGTATTTACTGTTTGAATATTCGTAATGATAAACAAAAGTTCAAAAATAGCATTTCCTACCGCTGCTGAGAATAAAATTACCTATATTTTTAAACTACTTAAGAATAACTATGATGTTCTGGTCCCACTCTCATTGTTAAAGAAGGTTTTCTATTTGTATAACCTTCCATTAACTGATGTATCGGATCAGTCCTTTGAAATGATTTATGTACTTTTTAAAGGTTTAATCTGTGCTGCAATAAACCTTCTGCTAAACAGCCTTGAGGAAATTTGTGAAATCTCTTTGCAACAGAAGTTAGGTTCAGTACATCTCCCTGTGCTGATGTTTAAAAAATTCACAATGTGCTTGCTAATTAACATAAATGCCTATTTAACATGCTCAGTGATTTGGGTAGTGTTGGTTGACAACTTAAAGTTGAACTCCAGGCATACAGATAAAAATACAAATACTGCATACATATATAGAGACTTGTTTTTCCTGATAAGAAGTTATAACTAGCAAGTCCTGAAATTTATGAAGGCTATACATACAGGCAGCAGATCCTAATACTTCTATTTTGCAATTAAGCAGTACGGCCTGATCACTCCCTGCCCACAATCTGTGATGTCCCATTTAAATGACAGCTCACATTATTTGCAAATTAATTTTTTTTCAACTGCACTTCTTGTTATGCAACGCTGAAAAAAGTAACAAACAAAATGAATGAAAGTGAAAAAAAGTGAATGTTAAATGGTTAAAAAACAAACGAAAAAAAAACCTCAGCAAAAAAAAAATAGTTAAGGGGAGAAAAGGGAGGAAGGAGATAATTAATGCTGATTAGGATTAACTAGAGGTTAAATAGGAATATATTTTTTTTTAAGTTTAAGATTTAAAGTTAAGGTTTCTTTAAGTGATGTTGTATGCACCTCAAAGGTCATACCTTATTTGAACGAGATTGTAAATACATTTTACATTGGATTCATTGTATTTACTTAATGACACTTCTGTAGAATAGTCATAGATAGACTATCTGCAAGTGTCGTTTTACGTTGGAGCTATTGCATTTTGTCAGCCGCTCCTGGTGTCTAATACAAAGCAATTACCAGCTGTCATTTTGACAGCTGGTATTTGCCTGTAATAGCAGTGAAGGGAACATTGACAGGGATAGAGGAGCTGGACATAAGAGATGCAATTTTAAGTGATTGTAAACTCAAATAAAAACAAACATGTTGTACTTACTTTCTATTGCACAGAGAGGCTTCGAACCTCCTCTTCTTTGGTCCCCTGCTGGTGCTCTTGACTACTCCTCTTTTCTGTGTGCCACCAAAGGAAGTCACTTTCTGTCATGGCACACCTGTGGGCTCGATCCTGAGTCATGCTGCTTGTATCCATAGACACAGACAGCGTGGATCGGCCCTACCCTCTGCTCCCTCATCACAGGACTTGATTGAAGGCAGCGGGAGCTAACAGCTCCCTCTGCCTAAGCAAAGTTTGTGAGAGGAGATAGCCGTTGCAGACAGACACAGTGCTAGATTGAGTGGGGTAAGTATAAGGAGGGGGGAGCTGAGGAAGCAGTACTTTTACCTAAACATTTTTACCTTATTGCAAGGAATGCATTAAAGTGGAACTGCAGTGCATCTGAGCACCAAAAATGCTATATATTTCATTTTTAATATTCAAAGCAAAACACAGCCACAGTCCCCATGCTTTATTTTAATGGGAACACAAAAAAGACCAAAAATTGGCAAGAAAATCCCCCTGGGAATTTAAAGACAGACTAGTATATACAAAATCTTAAAAAGCAATACCAATCTTTATTAGTAGATATGTATTATAAAGAACCACATAGGTCCATAGAACAGTGTGGATTAGTAGGTAGTATTGCATACAATCCAGAAGTATTTATACCCCAGCACATAGAAACACACCAGCAGAACACTGCCAAAGAATGTAGAGCTTGGTCATCCGTGGTGTAGTCTTCAATATATTATGACATGTTTTGGAAAATGACATTCCAAAATTCCAGTTTCAAAGTGGAGAAAATTCCTGCATAGTGGCCAAGGTACTTCCAAGAGGAAGTACTTCCCTCTTGGACGTACCTTGACCATTATGCAGGAATTCTCACCACTTTGAAACTGACATTTTTGGATACCCACACTATTGTGGGTTGGAGTCCATGGGATCCTTGTAGCAGAGCAGATGGCCTAAGGGTGTCTCCTTGGTGGTACCTGTGTGGGCCGACATCAACTCCATTTGCATGATAATTTTGTCTGATGAACCTCAGATCTTAAGTAGACATGGAGGATTACCACTATACCCAACTCGTTCCCTTGATGAAGGAATGTCTTTCTGATGTTGGGATATATTGAAGACTACACCACAGATGACCAAGCTCTACATTCTTTGGCGTGTCTCCATGTGTTAGGGTATACTGTATATACTCTGTATTGTTCCTTGATTGTATGCAATACTACCTACTAACCCACGCTGTTCATGTTGTTTTATGAACTTATGTGGTTCTTTTGTTCTTAATATATACCTACTAATAAAGATTGATATTGCTTTTAAGAAAGCCTGATTTTGTATATATTAGTTTGCCTTTAAAGTCCCAGGGTCATTTTCTTGCCAACTTTTGGTCTTTTTTGTAGTCTTATTGGAGATGTTTCACATGTATAACCTTTATGTCATAAATCACTTAATTTAGTATTGTTATATTTTATTGAAAAATCATTTAAAAAAACTACCTGGCATTTCTGGCAAGTGGCCATCTTGAGTAAGGGCAGATCATTCATGTATCATTTACTTCCTGGAATCATCTGCCCTTAGCTCAGGCATAGGCTGAGCTGAGAACCCTCCCTTCCCTCCTGAATACTGCTGGGACGTATGCATCATTTGCCTAGGTATGTAAACCAGCAAGTAACTGAAGAAAGTAATAAAAAAAAAAAAGTTTGAAACAAGTAAATAAGATATACTTCCCTATCTATTTACTTATGCTAGCAGCATAAGGATTAAAAATTGTCAAATGTTGATTGAGAGAGTGAAGTCCTTCTTCAAGGGAAAAAATGTTTGGCCTTTAAAATGCGGCATCACAGAACTGGGCTTTTTTCCGAGGGACCGCATATTTGCGTACCTGTCTTTGTGCTGGGAGCACGCCGCACAGCGCTCTTCCAGCACAAAGACTGGGGTGTCACTGAGAGCCCCAGGTCCTGTTCTAACAATTGGGACCCAGGACTCACGATTCCAGGTCACATGATTGCTGTGATAGCCTCTGACTGGCTATCACAGTGATCAGTCACTGCACAGCCCGCCACCCTTGTTTTTTTTCTCTATGAATGGAAGAGAGAGATACATTGTATCTCTCTCTCTCCTTGCATAGAGGAAAAAAAAATCAAAAACTGTTAAAAACAAAACAAAACAAAAAAGATAAATAAATATTTTAAAATAAAATAAAAAATGAAGAAAAATTACCTAGATCAAGGATTGATCTAGTTCAGTGCCAGGGTCAGTATTTTGGTAAAGGTCAGGGTTAAAAGGTCAAGGTCAAAGGTCAGGATTTTTTTTTTTAAATTGGCACCAGTGTGTTTTAGGTATAAAAAGCAAAAAACAAAATGTGCACTATTGTTTCTGGGCTATATTGTGGGTACAAACAACATGTAACACACATATATGGTATCGCTGCGATCAACAAGAGCTGGGAAATTTATTTTGGGTTGTTCTTTGGTGGTAGGTTATGGCTGTAATAAGAAACACACAGCTAAATTAAAAAAAAAAAATTTTGTTATTATTTTGGGTTAGTTTTCCTTTGATAATAATAAAAAAATCAGGAGATATCCATTACAATTTACCACCAAATGAAAGCCCAATTTGTCCTGCAAAAAACAAGGTATAATCCACCTGGATGTACAAAGTAGTTGTGATGATATGTACGGTTTTACTAACATGTCAAAGTTGCAAGATTGTGCTTAGGCATTGATTTGTTTTACCCTTAGGTGTGAAGGGGTTAAAAACTTTGTTTAAGTTTTTTTTTTTTAAGGATGTATCTCAAGCTTAAAATCCTAAAGTGGTTAAATATAAATTTTATTATATTGAATAAATAACTACAGTATTTCTTGTATGATATCATAACTTGGCTATTTTCTATACTTAACATTGGGACAATTCATCTTTTCATTACTACAAGAAGCTCTGCATACATAAGAAGCAAAGCTGTTGGATGAATTAAGATTTAAACTGGGTGTGACAATTCAGTAAACCTTGTATATCTATAATTAGAAGAAAAAAGTGCGGATACACGATACAAGTGATCTGAGGTGACATTTTAGAATGTGACTTAAACATTCTCAACCTTCTTGCCATTCTGTTGCTGTCCCATGCCCTCTGCATCATGTCTTGTAAAGGTGGAGTAATACTTGGCAACCTTATGTTTATTCTTCATATGACCAGGGCTTAAAAATTGGCTTCACTCATGATTAAACTCGATCATGTTTGAAACAAGCAGGTGGATAGACAAAAGTTACCTAACATTAACAGCAACAGCGCCAGTGGGTCACAACTAGGAAGAGATGTATAGAGAGAAGATTGAAAGAGTTGATTTTTGTAGTTTTTGCATGCTTTTTTGTTATAAGACCATTATTAAAAAGTGTCAAAGCCACGTACCTTTTTTTGTTTTGGATAGGAGTAATAAGGGGTGTTTGAAACATGCCATTTTTTTTTTGCTGTTGCTCTCCCTCTTGGGGGACATTTACCCTGTCTGTCTTGGGAGGCATTGTCACTGGGCCTGAAAGTGAGAGAAAATCCAAAATTTTGAATTGTCACTGGAATGGGAATAGGGGAGATATCTTCCAATTAGAATACTTGTTCAGGATTACAACTATCTAAAAAAGACATTCATCTACTTTAAATATATCTCCACACTTCCTACTTCCCACTGTGTCTCCAAGACAGGAAGTAAAATAATTTTTCAAATGGGACAGTAAAAAAAACTACTTGAGAGATATTTTAACTTTTTCCTAGTCTATTAAAAAAAAATGTTTGCTTTAGAAATACTTTAACTTAAATAATAAAATAATGTCAGCAATACTGGCTTTATAGCTTCCGTTCAATTTTCCCAAACATTTATAAACTAGTGGGGGCCTCTGAGAATGTTGCATATTTGCTTTGATAAGGGCTTGAAAGTTGGTGCACTAAGAAAATGTCCTGGTTATCTCAAGGGAGCAATAGGAAAAATCCAGCCCAGCAAATAAACTTTGCTTTTAACACGTTTAGTTGACTAAGGGTGTGGATTGTCCACAAGTCACTGGGTGACCCCTCTGCACACCTGTGACCCCTATGTCTTCAGTGATTCCATCATACCTGTAAATTCAATGGCTCTGTAATCCCTGTGTATTCATGTGACCCCAGTGTCTCCTCAGACCCCTGCACTCCTATGCCTTCAGTGACTCTGTAACCCTTATGTCAGGGGTGTCAAATGGCGGCCCTCCAGCTGTTGCAAAACTACAAGTCCTATCATGCCTCTGCCTTTGGGAGTCATGCTTGTAACAGTCAATCTTGCAATCATGGACTTGTAGTTTGGCAACATTTGGAGGGCCATCAGTTGACACCGGTGTAATGGTACCTGGCTCCCAAATAGATGTGTGGGTAGCAGCCATTTTGTTTACATCACAAGTCAATGCTATTTCATCGTAAGAAGGCATAGCACAGTGATTTTTTCCTCTCTCACCCTTCCTTCTCATTTCAGCTCATACGATCCACAGACTCTTAGCTGCTGCTAGACAACCCCTTATCAGTGTGGTAATGGGACTAGCAGGAACTAACCCACAATATATAGCGCAGGACCCATAAAGGTATCTGACTTAGCCACTTCAGTGACCAGAAAGTTACCAGACATTGGGTCATAAATACCTTAGTTGGAATCCATAGAATACACCTATCTGTCTCTAGCCATCATCATCCCACTATATGTCATAAATTCTGAACTCATGACCGTATCACCAGAATAAAGTCATATTCACCTTCATCAGTTATTGGGTAGCATTTTGAACCCAAACACCCTTGTGCTAGAAGGTACCAGAGTGGATTAAGCCTCCACACCCATCCTATGAGAAAGAAATATTAGAGACCTGTCATATCTATATCCTTTCAAAAGCAGCCTGTAAATGGTAGGTATTCAGAAATATTAGAACTCATAGGAAACTGTATTTGGGACTTGGTCATAAACATGGTGACCTCCCAACAACCACCCCTTAAACCAGATGATCTTAGACAACATCTCTTTGATACCACAAAAGGGAATGCCAGGATAACTGGCAGCTCTGTACCATCAACCAAGGAAAATCTGTCAAGTTAAAAAGGTGGTGGTGGTAGATTAAAGAGTTATTTGCTTAGTTAACTCAACCCTAGATTGTGGTCTTAACTATAATCTATGAAAGCCTCAATCTTAGAGCATATACTGTATATCAATGAATACAACAAGGGTGGATGTACCTGGAAGCAGACCATTCTTTTTAAAATGTGCAGGGACACACCAGAAGCCCAGTACAATGAAAACTAAAGGCCTTCGGTGTGTCCCCATGTAAAATCCAGCAAACTGAAACAAAATGACAACTGCTTCAGTCGATATATAACTCTTTCTTTTAACAAAAAGTGCATATAGAAAGGAGTTTTTGCAAATATTAAAGTTTCCTAGGACAGTTACCAGCTAAAAAATTGCACTAACATTTTGCATTAAAGACAGACGTTTTAATTGAACACATTTAGAAAAATATGTGGAAGCCACAGTAACTTGACTAGTCTCCCCTGTGTGGTAGGATCCCTAACTCTATTCTATGATAGACTTCATCTTGCAGCATATAAAGCAATGAATGAATTGAGGGTGAATATACCTGGAGGTAGCCCATTCCCCCTTAAAGGTGTTAATTGTTAGACAGTTAAGTCCAGGCAATTTAACATCTCCACATTCTACCGATCCACTTGGATCTAATACAGCCTTTCTTGCTCCTGCTACTGAACCTTCAGCCCCTCCACAGATCCCTGCATTGCATCCATCTAGCTTGCCTGTGATCATAACACTTCACTTGCTGCCTCCTTTGCATTTCTGCAGAGATCCCATAAATTGCCAAGGGTGCATCATTCTAATATTCACTTTTAGCTACAGCCATAAAACTTCCCAAAGAACTGCGCTAAGGTGAGCTATGTAATTTCCTTGCTCTCTAGGAATATTGCTGCATTTCCATAGAGATTTTGATGAGCCTGCTTAAGCTATCCCTGCAGCAAGTGCCCTTCTGCCAAGGTTTGCTCACAGTAGGATAGTATTCTATCAAGTTTCAAACTCTCATGGTTGAACTCACCTGGAATAATGAGGCCTTCACAGTCACCTTTTGGCAGGGTTTATCTGAGTGTAATAAAGACAAACTGCCTGGATGCAAAATCCTTGCTATGCTTTATTATCTGGTCACCTTGGGTATACAAACTGAAATTCACATTTCAAGAATGCTCCCAACATATCTCACCTGCAGAAAACATTTTCCTTGTCTGGGATCATTTTTCCAGTGTTCCCTTGAACCACCCTTGTCCTCTGCTACGCGTTGCTGATTGGAGCCTAGGCAACATCTCAGGATTTTCCTAGCAGAGAAGAACTGATCCACTGGAGATTTAGAATGGTTGTCATTGTCAATCTCAATCTTGAGGAGCGGTGATACCCCTTTGAAGAGTCACCTCATCTAATTGAAATTTGCAACAGACCTTAAAAAAATTGCCGATTGCCTAAATCTCAGGCATCCCCTTGGTCTTTGTTTTTCTCTCGGTTTGAACGTATGATTACTTTCAAGTGCAGGACTGCTAAATCCAGCTGATGTACTCCTAAATTTCTTTGATGCTCCAGCTGAGTCACAGTTCATTATTTTTACCACTTGTACTCTAGCTCCGACTTCTATCCAGACATCATCCATTTCACTGGGAAAATATCTACTACCTGTGGAACTAAGAACCAAACGTCTACACTCAGCTCATGACTCCAAGCTTTTTGGATATCCTGGTGTCTACAGAATGTAAAATCTTGTGCGATTTGTGCCCAACCCATGCACCAGACAGCCTTCTTCAGAGAGCTGTATGGTTATTTGGCTAATGGTGGACTGTCTTTCAAAGATGGCACATTTTATACTGCCCTGGTACCCGTATTTATCTGGGAAAGTTTCAGGCTTCATGACATGCCAGCCTACTATGTTTTTGATGATCGGGTCAAAGTCCTTAGAAATATCCTTATGGTTTTCCTAAGTCTACTATCCACAAACCAAAAAACAAGTTGAGAGGATCAACCAATCCCTGGAAGAAAACCTTTGTGCCCTAGTATTCAGCCTCCAGGGTTGCCTTCCTGTCTTGGACACAATTTGCTCACAATAACCATTGTAATGCCAGCACCAAGGAGTCCCTATTCTTAATTGCTTATGGTAATCCTTGTCCTCCCTTCCCAATAACTTGTTCTCCAGAGACCCCTGCACTCTGAGCAATGCAGAATAGACTAACCATATTTGGTCCCAGGTTCAAAACCAGTTCTAGCAACTTGCTAATCAGAAACATTGTAACATTTGGCTTGCCAACAAAAGCATTTATCTCAAGGTCTTCTGCATAAAATTTTGCCCAGAGTATATTGGACAAGCATATTCTATCCCTTTAACCCCTGCAAGGTTTTTCTTCCCCATCTGTGGGGAGATTTACCTTCTCTTCATAGCCAAAGCAGGAAGTAAGAGGAAATCCCTACAAATTAAAGGAATCCCTTGGATTCCCCCAGGTCACTAGAAATAGTGTCCCCATTGGAAAATTTCCCTTCTATTACTGCTCTGGGGACAATCCAATATTTGGGATTTTCATCTACTTCACTTTCAAATACAATGGTAAACAGGACAAATGCAGAGGGCGAATCTCCCTAATGGGGGCACAGACAACAATAAAAACCTGACATGCGTTCTAATCCACCTCCGCTCTATCCAAAATTAAAAAAAAAAGTTCCTTTAGTTATATTTTAAGTAAATCAACCACAATGATTTCCACATTTCAATATTTAGGTTTCTATGCATTACTGTTGAGAGAACTGATCCAAAAAGGTAGAAACTACTCCAAATTGGCTATTATATTTTTACATTCCTTAAATACCACATGCCTGAACCACAACTTGTTTAACTCACGCAATTATTTATTTATTTCCTTTTGTGAATTGACTAACGCCTTTTTGTGTGGTAATTACCGTGAGTCTTGAGCGTTTTGCGATAAATACAGCAAAACGGCACAGTGAATTGACAATTACAGGATGGCATGCGTTATTTAAGGAATATATGTCTGGACACTTAAATATCACATGCAATTTGCTTTAGTGAATGAAGTCCACTGTCTCTATGCCCATGCAGAGGGCCCCTCTCTCTGACCCTATTAAAGTTACTTTAGCAGCACTTTACCGCCTTTCTTTCCTTCTCTGCAGCTGATGACAATAACTGACACTGCTGGGTATGGAGGAACTTGTGATCTTCTGCCCTGCAACACTGCTTAGGTCTAGTAGCTGAGTAAAATATTCGGGGATATGCTGTAAGGGATAATTATAAATAAAAAATATATTTCATTATACATTACAGATAATTCCAACAACAGACGGCCTCCTCTTTAATAGGTGGGATAATACACCAACATGCTTTTGTAGTGTTTTTTGTCCTAATCACCCCAATGATTAGGACAAAAGGCACTACAAAAGCATCTATGCGTGCCTCCTTGCCTCAGCCTCAAACAGCCTTTTCTCTTACTCTTTTTGAACATACTCAGGTAAAGGGAAACTAAATAACCATATATGTACTGTACATTGGGTGGAATTTAATAATAAGTTAACAAAATATTTATGTTTTTATATTTAGTGATATTCATCTTTAGCTCCTGATGAAGTGGATAAAATCCAAGAAATGTGTTGAGCTTTCTGAGAATCTGAATATGTAATTTGTATTGTATTTGAGATACAAGTTTCAACATGTGTGTTTTTAGACACTAAATTTGATGTCAAAATTTTTTTTTAAATATGTCTGTTTGTGTATAAATAAATTGTATGTTTTAACCATGTCAAATGTTTTGCTAATTTAAATGAAATTGAGATGTGGCACTTCTTGGGCCATTTATTTTATTGTTACAGGACTCGGTAGGTGCCGTCACTGCTTCTCTGACTCACACCATGGTTATTTCTGTTTGGGGAGGAAAAAGGAATGGCGAGGGTGCACTGGTATAGTGAGTTTAGGGGATTGAGGGAATATGGTCTTTTACAGAGACACCATCTCTTTGGACTGCATAGGCACGGTGATAGTGTTTCTTTAATTAAGAATCCTGGCAAACTCCAGAAAACAGATGAAATACAATTGCAGATGCAACCAGTCTTATCTGACACAATTTGTGGAATTTTGTCCCGCTACTTTTTTTATACATCTCTTCCAGACAGCACAACCATGAGATATCACTTTACCTTCTAGATAATAAGGAATCACCTTCCTACATGTTGCCTGCTGATTGGAAAAAAGAAATTGCAACACACTGACACACTAGTTGCTCTACTTTCTATGTCTGCATGTGCATGCAGCAGAATCTGACTGGCTCCTAGCATTGCCCCTCTCCCAGATTGAGTGTTGCTGTTGAGCAGAAGTTGACAGTTAATATCAAGATAGATTCAGACTATATTTATATTCATATATGTCAGGAAGATACTCAAATTATATGAATCTTATGTGAACCCATTTAAATTTAAATTTCTGAGCAATTCCATCTAAAGTCAGTAGATGTGTGAAACCTGTGGCAAGTTTTTTTTTGGACTTTAACCTAACTGCAAAGCTCAAACCTTGACAATAGTAAATAAAAAAAAAAATTAATGTCATTTTTTTTATTTATCTGGTTGAAGAAAAATAGGCACACATTTTCTAGTCTAATATGGGAGTGCCATTAAAGTGCTGTATTCTAGACAAGCGTCAATGGCAGGTTTCACCTGTAGCCTACATGTAGCTCACTTCTTTATAATAGCAATCTGATGATAAAATATATCTAATGCCTTACAGGAAGAATGTCCGCTGTATTTTTCAGCAGTTGGTTTGCTATATCACATATTATATGTAACTAAATAAAACCTGTCTGGTTCAGTATTTATTTCCCCTTCTTTAAAGGTATGAAGAAAAGTGCCAAACTAGAAACATTTTTAATTGAGACTAAGTTCACATCTACAGTATGCAGATTGCAATATATGCATTTTCTGGGTGCATTTTTCACACCATTTTTTTGTGCATTTTTTTTAATGCAATTTGCATTTTGGGCTTTTTGTGACTTTAGCTGGTTGTTACAGAGTGGGGGGCCACCAGCATTCTTAACCAGTAAACAACATAGTTGGTAAGAAGCAGGCACCCGCCGATGTCCTCACCAGTAAACAACATGGATGTTGAGAAATGGGTGACCACCGGCGCCCTTAAGAAACAGTAAACAACTTGGTCATTAAGGAGAGGGCAGCCACCGTGTCCTTAACAACCTATGACTTATCAGCTGTCCACTGGTTTCTCGCAAACAGCTACATGTAAACAAAACAATTGCTGGCAATTAAAATCAGGAACAAACAGCGTGAGATCCCCCCCTCAGTCCGTACCAGGCCCCTCGGGTCTGGTATTGATTTTAAGGGAAACCCCACACCAAAATTAAAAAAAACAAAAAAACAAAAACAAAACACTGTATGAGGTCCATACAAAATCCTTAGAAGACCCTTATCCAAGCATGAAGTCCAGCAGGAAAGATAACGAGTGAGCATTCCCCCCCCCGAACCATACCAGGCCACATGCCCTCGACATGGGGGGTGCTTTGGGGTGGGGGGGTTACGATTTCATCACAAGGAGCAAGGTCACCTGGTAACATCATTGGGTGGCCCCGCTTCTTAGTTGTTTAAGAACTGTCAGATGGCAGGAGCCAGCATCATATGCGGAGCTCTTGTTGTGCTGCATGCATGTGTGTGTTTCTGGTTTTTGTTTTTTTTAGGTTGGTGGCCAGCA
Organism: Staurois parvus; assembly: GCF_062004578.1. NCBI lineage: Eukaryota > Metazoa > Chordata > Amphibia > Anura > Ranidae > Staurois > Staurois parvus. Next base: position 6,943,926 of record NW_028319936.1, on the reverse strand, counting down.
TTAGTCGTGATTGACATTGGACCTGCTTCAGGGGACAATTTTTGTATTTTTAGTTTTTTAGTTTTTTTTAATAAAAGACTTGTTAAACACTGTTGTGTTTTACTCTCTTTTTTCTCTTTTTTGGTGAATGAGTAGGGGTACATGTAGCAATCATGCACACAGATGGGCACGGTCATCCATTTTGTATCTCTCTCTCCCAAATCAGTCTCCCTCCTCCGATTTCCCCCCTCCCTCAGGAATGCGATCAGTGTATGTTGCTGAGTTCAAGAAGCCTGAGCTCCCTGCCTATACAACCCTTTTCCCAAATAAGGCAATTGGCTTTCTGTTGTAAGAAGACACCATCTGATTTTGGTACAAAAAGGCTGTTATGCTTTGTGTGTGTGTGAGAGAAGAGAAGAATTTCCTGCGTTTATCATCACTAGCAGAGGGAGATCAAACGCATCCTTGAGCTCATAAGACTGGAAACTGCTTAACCCAAGGCTTTTTGGCAAGTACTTATCTACCTAAACTTCTTTCTGTTATCTGTTTGCTGTGCTGTTGTGCTCTGTATATTTATATATATATATATTGGTTACATCTTTTTCCTGTAAATATTTTTATTGCACCCTTTTGACCTTTTAGTAATAAATCTTATTTTCTGAAAGTGTTGAACTGTTTCTGTAGCTCCTTAATGCAATTTATGAATTCCTGCCGCTGAAGAGCGCTACTATGAGTGTTTAACCCTCTGTATAACCTGTCTGTGGTGATAGTGGTATACAGATGATTATCACAATCATCCTAGTGTATTGCTGATATTGCCGAGTTTCCTCTTTTTCTGTACAAAAAGGAGGTGGTGGCAGTGTGAAGGGTTAATTGCGTAATTAACCTGACCCAGTAACAATCGCTCCCAGGCTGCCGGTACATCGATTGTGGTCCAATTAGTTGGAAAATCGGTGTGCAGGGTGCAGCTGGGCGTGGTATTGTTAAGCATGTGAAATCGCAGTTTTAGATTGGCTAGTCCTTCGGTCACGAGTTTGGTGAGAAGGTCAGGGGTCTGACGCCTCGATCGACACAGTACATACTCATTCACATGGGAGGGGGGGTTAGGATCTGGGGGCCCCCTTGTTAAAGGGGGTTTTAAGATTCTGATAAGTAACTGCCCACAACCACAGCCCAGAGCTATGGGGAAGAGGCCCTTGTCCCCGTGAACATAGGGACAAGGTGTTTGGGGGCATATTGAGGACATGTGACCTGGTATGGTTCGGGGGGTACTCACTCTTCTCCTCCCTTTTCTGGCCTGCATGCTGGATAAGGGCCTGGCATGGATTATGGGGGGGACCCCATGTGTTTTCCCCCGATTTCTCTTTTTAATTGCAGGCTTTTTTTTATATTAGAAAAAGGAGAGAAACGCCTCTAAGTGCAATAAGTCTTTTAATTCAAGTCTAAATGTAGAAACACTCACATGTGTGAAGTAGTCATAAGCATAAAAACCGTGGTTAACAATAGTTAACGGTGGGGTGGTAACCCGGGTGAAGAGCCGTCATCTCTCTGCGATGTGGGGAGGTCAGCTCTTGGCTGGAACAGCGTGGTGGCTGGAGGGGGAACAGCGGTGAGGCCAGCCTTCATGCACGTCCTCCCTCAAAGCCGGATGGAACGCACGCTGGAACATAGCGGCGGCGTGGCCGTGATGACGTCAGATCCCAGGGTGCACTGCGACGCATTTCGGAGCATGCACTGGCCGTGGAAGGCGGAAGTGCACTCCTTTTTCAAGCAGGGGGAAGTGGATGAACAGGGGTGAATATATAGGGAACGTGAGTCTAATTGATCAATTAACCAATTAACCAGTGATTGACCATTGCTGTCAGGTGAATAGTGTAAAGTCATGGATGTTAACTGGGGGGTAAAAGGAAACCAAATGGAAAAAAGAGAGGATGTAATAAATAAGAAAACGGAAGACGAAAGAAAAAAAAAAAAAAAATTATGTTCTGGGAGATTAGTGGGGTAAAATGTTCACCTTGCAGCACTGGCACATCAATTATGTAACAGTAGTGAGCAGATATTTAGTGGTAATACAGCATGATTGCAAGATGATACAGCATGATTGCAAGATGATAAACATATTGGTAATAATACATGCAGATGACATTATAAAAAGTAAATTACATTGTAAAGAATTGTAAAAAATAGAATAAAATATTAATAATGAACAAAAGGTTATAAATAATAAACTAAAAATTGGATTTAAAAAAAAAAAAAAAAAAAAATTCGATACAAAATTCGATTAAAAAATTCGATTAAAAAATTCGATAAAAAAAAAAAAAAAAAAAAAAAAAAATAATAATTTTATAAAGAAAGAGGGGGGGGGGAAGTATCATTGTGAGTGTTGAGTGGCTGTGAATGGGAGATTGTAGTGTTTATAGTATAGTGTTAATGTCTATTTCCTCGTTGAGTCCGCCTGGGGACAATGTATCTAATGTAAATATCCAATAAGTTTCTTGTGAACAGAGTTTTTTGAAACGATCAGACTCAGAGAGATTGTTGTGTATGGATTCTAAGACCCATACTTGTAGGCCATCAGTGGATTTTTGGTGATATTCAAGGAAGTGGCGGGGGACGCTATGTTTGTCTTTACCATCTTCAATGAGACGTCTGTGCTCGCCAAACCTGGCGCGGAGGGGTCTGATGGTTCGTCCCACATATAGGAGGCCGCAAGGGCAGGATATACAATAGATCACATGATCAGTGGAGCAGTTGTAAAATTCTTTGAATGAATAGGTTTTTCCTTTTGTGGTGAAGTTTTTTTGTCCGTGTTTAACGAATTGGCAAGTTTTGCATAGCGCTTTGTTGCATCTATACATGCCGACAATGGGTATGAGGCAGATTGTGTTGAGTGTGTTGGCGGGTGGGTTGTATTTGCTGGGGGCAATCTTGTTTTTAAGGTTGATGGCTTTGCGGTAGGTGTATTTTGGTTTTTTATCTAAGATGTCTATTAAATGTGGATCCTGTAGTAGTATCGGCCAATGTCTATTGATGATAGACTCCATTTTGTGAAAGTTGTTGTGGAATTTGGTTATAAATCTGACCTGGTTGGGAGGCTGTGTGTTATTGTGTGTTTGGGGTCTACCCTTGTGGTAGAAGGAGTGGGCCTCATCTACTAGCTTGTGTGGGTAACCTTTGTCTAGGAATTTCTTTATTAGAATGTCACTCTGGAGATTGTAATCTGAATCTGTGGTGCAGTTTTGTCTGAGACGACAGAATTGTCCTTTAGGTATATTTTGGATCCATTTGGGGTGGTGGCAGCTGTTGAAGTGGAGGTATGAGTTGCCAGATACGGGTTTGAAGTGGTTTTTTGTTAATATTTGGAGATTGTCATGGTATAATTCGAGATCTAGGAATACAAGAGTATGTTTGTGGTGAGTGGAGGTGAAGGACAGTCCAAAAGGATTTGAATTGCAATGGGTTACGAACTGGTCTACGTGTGATATTGGTCCATCCCAGATGACGATAATGTCATCTATGTAACGGCCGTAAAAGATGATGTGGGCGGCAAAGGGATTGTTGTGCCATATGTGTTTGTCCTCCCAGAAACTCATAGTCAAGTTGGCATATGAGGGTGCAAAGTTGGCTCCCATGGCTGTACCTTGAGTTTGTAAGTAGAAATCGTGGTTGAATGTGAAGTAATTACTTGACTATGAGTTTCTGGGAGGACAAACACATATGGCACAACAATCCCTTTGCCGCCCACATCATCTTTTACGGCCGTTACATAGATGACATTATCGTCATCTGGGATGGACCAATATCACACATAGACCAGTTCGTAACCCATTGCAATTCAAATCCTTTTGGACTGTCCTTCACCTCCACTCACCACAAATTCCACAACAACTTTCACAAAATTGAGTCTATCATCAATAGACATTGGCCGATACTACTACAGGATCCACATTTAATAGACATCTTAGATAAAAAACCAAAATACACCTACCGCAAAGCCATCAACCTTAAAAACAAGATTGCCCCCAGCAAATACAACCCACCCACCAACACACTCAACACAATCTGCCTCATACCCATTGTCGGCATGTATAGATGCAACAAAGCGCTATGCAAAACTTGCCAATTCGTTAAACACGGACAAAAAAAACTTCATCACAAAAGGAAAAACCTATTCATTCAAAGAATTTTACAACTGCTCCACTGATCATGTGATCTATTGTATATCCTGCCCTTGCGGCCTCCTATATGTGGGACGAACCATCAGACCCCTCCGCGCCAGGTTTGGCGAGCACAGACGTCTCATTGAAGATGGTAAAGACAAACATAGCGTCCCCCGCCACTTCCTTGAATATCACCAAAAATCCACTGATGGCCTACAAGTATGGGTCTTAGAATCCATACACAACAATCTCTCTGAGTCTGATCGTTTCAAAAAACTCTGTTCACAAGAAACTTATTGGATATTTACATTAGATACATTGTCCCCAGGCGGACTCAACGAGGAATTAGACATTAACACTATACTATAAACACTACAATCTCCCATTCACAGCCACTCAACACTCACAATGATACTTCCCCCCCCCCTTTCTTTATAAAATTATTATTATTATTATTTTTTTTTTATCAAATTTTTTAATCAAATTTTTTAATCGAATTTTTTATCGAATTTTTTTTTTTTTTAAATCCAATTTTTAGTTTATTATTTATAACCTTTTGTTCATTATTTATATTTTATTCTATTTTTTAAAATTTTTTACAATGTAATTTACTTTTTATAATGTCATCTGCATGTATTATTACCAATATGTTTATCATCTTGCAATCATGCTGTATCATCTTGCAATCATGCTGTATTACCACTAAATATCTGCTCACTACTGTTACATAATTGATGTGCCAGTGCTGCAAGGTGAACATTTTACCCCACTAATCTCCCAGAACATAATTTTTTTTTTTTTTCTTTCGTCTTCCGTTTTCTTATTTATTACATCCTCTCTTTTTTCCATTTGGTTTCCTTTTACCCCCCAGTTAACATCCATGACTTTACACTATTCACCTGACAGCAATGGTCAATCACTGGTTAATTGGTTAATTGATCAATTAGACTCACGTTCCCTATATATTCACCCCTGTTCATCCACTTCCCCCTGCTTGAAAAAGGAGTGCACTTCCGCCTTCCACGGCCAGTGCATGCTCCAAAATGCGTCGCAGTGCACCCTGGGATCTGACGTCATCACGGCCACGCCGCCGCTACGTTCCAGCGTGCGTTCCATCCGGCTTTGAGGGAGGACGTGCATGAAGGCTGGCCTCACCGCTGTTCCCCCTCCAGCCACCACGCTGTTCCAGCCGAGAGCTGACCTCCCCACATCGCAGAGAGATGACGGCTCTTCACCCGGGTTACCACCCCACCGTTAACTATTGTTAACCACGGTTTTTATGCTTATGATTACTTCACACATGTGAGTGTTTCTACATTTAGACTTGAATTAAAAGACTTATTGCACTTAGAGGCGCTTCTCTCCTTTTTCTCATCTACAGAAGTTGCTACAGCTTATTTGGAAGCCTTGCCCTCAGTGCCACACGGAATCCTACGCTCTTCATACAGTAGCCACTAATACCACCATCACCCATACTACCATTTCCCAGGACTTTGCAGTGTTTGCGCTGTTACAACCCTTCCTCATTTTTTCTGAATTTTTTTTATATTAAGCTGTCAGCGAGAAATCCCGCTGACAGCTGATGTCTCATCGGTTGTTAGGGATGCAGCGGCCATCTGCTCCTTAACAACCATGTTTACTGGTTGTTAAGTGGCCTCCCGCCCTCCTTAACATCCAGCTTAAAGTCACACAAAGAATAAAATGGAACATGCATAAAAAAAAAAAAAACGCAACACTTGCGTTTCTAGTGTGGTTCCATTAAAGTCTATTACATGCAAAATGCAATCTTCTGTGGGAAAAGTCCCTGACCCTTTCAAAAATCAACACCAGCTCAAAAAACGCAGAAATGTGAACTAGATCCATAGGAAATCATGTTAAATGGTTTGGCGTGCGTTTCCGAAACCAGGACATGCACTGAAATCCACATATGTGTGAGCCTAAAAATTACATTCAGTAAAAAGCCAATTTGTTTTCAGGGGTTAGATTATAGAAATGATTCATAAATAAATCACATTTTATATAGTTTACTTGTTTAAAGTATACATTCACCTTTTGGACCATGTAACATGTTCCAGCAGCTGCAGCTTATCCTTCTCTCCTTGCCCCCCCAGTGACAGCGAGTGGTGGACCTTCTCCCTGCGCCACACTGCTGTCACTATTGAAAATAATGCGGAGATCCACCCACATGGTCACATCAATACACAATTTCCTGTGAATGACTTGAACTACAAGTACCATCAAACTTTGTGTCTGACAGCTTCTAGTTCTGAATTGACTGCGGGTCGCTGATGAGCAGCCTCATAGTTCATTCACAAGCCCTGCAGTCAGAATGTATCGGAGGTAGGGGCTGAAAGCTGCAGGGCTTGTCTGCAGGAATCTGATATTGCACCCCTGATCTACTGATCCTGGATGCAATGCTTTCCAGGCTTCTTAGGGGAGAACAAATAATACATGCACATTTTTTTCTGCACAAATATGTGCATTTATTATTTTTTACGAAAAGGTTAACTTCTCCTTTAAGCCCTAGTGATCAGGGGAATTCTGAACCCCACAAAATGCATTGACTTTTAGTATGATAGATTCCCCTTCATCAGATTAGATAAACTACCAGCACAAAGTGATCCACGTCTCTTCTTCTCTAATCAGTATCTTTGTCATAGATCTTTTTAACTTTGGTGTTAAAGGATAGGTTCACCTTTGAAACATGTTCCATCTGTTTTTAGGGTGGAACATGTAGCATGTTCCCATAGCTGCAGCCCCCCCTTCCTGTGAGATAGTACGGGGAAATTTCTCCCTGTACTATCTGTCAGATTTAAAAACAGCACGGCTGTGTGAGGATCTGCCCATATGGTCATGTCATTTATTCACAGACTTGAATGAATGAACTGTCTTAGCGGCTGTGGGCTTGTAGTTTTCAATGAACTACCATGGCATTGTGCAGCACCGTGGTATTTCCTTGAATTTCTGCTTGCCCGTACATGCCATATGGCAAGCAGATATTCTGACAGGTCTGCAGGAGACCTGCATGGCATCAGCGGTCTATTGATTTTTCCCAATGTTTTCCAGGCTCCTGTAGACAAAAATAATAAATGCACATTTTTTCTAACCTGCAAAAAAATGTGCATTTATCATTTTTGTCCAAAAGGTGAAGTTATACTTTAAGAAAAAAGTAACAAAAAGTTGCAGACATTTTGATAGAATTCCATCTATTTGTCTATGACTCTTGATATATATCTAGATGCTGTGTGAGCCTAGAGCTACTGTAAAGGTTCCCTAGAGGAAGAGAGGGGTTATGAGTTAAACCATAATGCTGGCCCCCTACTGGCTTCCTCTAGATTGCTTCTAAAGTGGGATCAGTACAGGTTGAAATATTGGAAAATTCTGAAGCATGGCAAAAAGACAAATTACACTGGTAATGGCTGTCAACTCTGAAATCAGAGAGTTATTACAATGCACAAATTGCACAGAGGATTTTAAGATGTGTCAAACACAAAAAGCATGGTTGCATCTAGAGTTGTTCCTAGGAATAGTTTGCAGGTAAAATACAGACCAGCGGCAAGTTTGCAGCAGTGGCAGATATTCCCTGGAAGCATCCTGCCAGAAGGCAGACCCTTAGCAAAAGACATTACTTACATAGGGTAAAAGTGATATGATGTGTTTTACAAGAAAAAACAGGCAGCGAGTGTTTCAAATTAATATTGCAGTTTTTGCTTTAAAGTATTTTTTATGAGACGTGTTTTTTACATGCTTTTTTTTATATTGTGTTTTAAGTTTAAAATAGATGTGTGGATTAGTCACTAAAAAGGAGATCTGTAGACAACTATATTCACACTGCCTTACTGATAAACAACTCTTGAGATAGGATATGACACCCACTAAGTCCTCATATGCACACTGGACATTTTTGTAGCTGTTGTTTTTGGCTTTTGGCATTTTTTTTCTACAGCCAGTAAACTCCCCAGCATGTTATCCTATGTCCATACACACATAAGCTTTAATCAGCAGTTTTTGGCAGGGGCGTTTTTTGGCTGGAAAACCCCCCCAGTACTAGTGGGTTGTTTTTTAGCTGTAAAAATGCTCTAACACTGAAAAATGCAGTCAAATGTGGCAAGCCGGCGTTTTTGGACATTTTGAGCTACATTTTTTTGTGTAAAAGAAAAAAAAAACAAAAAAACAACTGCTCAAAACGTGGCTAACCACTAATGCAAAAGCTCTAAAAAAAACTCTTGTTTTTAACATGACTTTACACAGCTAATGCTCCCAGTGTTATTAAAATGCCCAATGTGCATGGAGCCTGCGAGAGTGCATTGTCTTCGGAAGGTAGGTAAACCTATTGCATTGTGAAAAGCAGCAGTAACCTACAGCTATTGTGTAGAACAGCAAGCATCTAATCAGCAAATATGACTGCCCCATGTACATTTTTAATTACAAACTAAACAGGAATCAAGATTGTTAAAACATCAAACCGCATTGATCATTTACATCCAACTGATCTCGTTTACACGTATGTCTTAAAGGTAATAGTTCGAAAATTATGTAAAATGATATAAATGTTCAATATGTAAAAGTGCTGTGTAAAATATCAGGACTTTATCAATACTTGTAATAAATAATACATTTAATAAAAAAATGTACTTACTCAATAACAAAAATGGAGTGAGGGTAAAGCATTACTTTTTCAACAAGGGCCCTATGAATTCTAAGTCCACCACTGCTGGGTGTGTATGACTTGTATAAATAAAAAAAAAATAACTACTTGCTTCAACCATTTGCTAAAATCCAGAGCCAGCTGCCAAGCATGCAGCTGGGTGGATCCCAACAATATGGACGGGATCCTTCCAGAGCCTGGAGTGGTTCTGTGTCTGCTAAGTCTGGATCACAAGAATGCAAAAGCAAGTGAAATCCTGTGACACAGAAGAGAAGTATGGCAAAAAAAACTTTGGTCAGACTTCTCTTTCAAATAAGCCTGCAGAAGTCTTCAAACTATATTTTAAGATTTTAATGTAATTAATGAGATTTTACATAATATTTGGAATGATAAGGAATTGGTCAACAGTAAGCAACACAGAAATAGCGTGCACCTTATCATCTTAGTAGTTAATAACAAGTACAAAAGGTCATATTCTACAATATTGCAGTAACATAACTTCAGATTTTAGTTTTTACTATTAAAATTAGGACAACAATGTGGAGTCTAAAGCCTAAAATCATGTTAACACTGATGTAATTGCAAGAACAGAAAAAAAAATGTAATGTATATTAGCAAATTGTTTTGCTTTTTAATATGATGTATGCAACTGACTAACTCAATTGTACTACAGTTGTGTCCAAAATTATTCAACCCCCACTGAAATTGAGTGTTTTGGCCAGTTTGACATTGCTTTTGATCATTCAGTCATCTTGCTTACATTTACATTAAAGAGGCACTTGTAGGTCAGACAAATATAACATAACAGTTATAATGAAATAACCACAAATGTCTTTTCTGTGCTCACAGCATTATCAGTTTTATTCAACCCCCAAGTGACATTCAATCTTAGTACTTAGTACAGCATCCTTTTACAGTTATAACAGCTTTTAAACGTGAAGCATAGCTTGACACAAGTGTCTTGCAGCGATCTACGGGTATCTTCGCCCATTCTTCATGGGCAAAGGCCTCCAGTTCAGTCACATTCTTAGGCTTGCGCACTGCAACTGCTTTCTTTAAGTCCCACCAGAGGTTCTCAATCGGATTTAAGTCTGGTGACTGCGATGGCCACTCCAAAATGTTCCAGCCTTTCCTCTGCAACCATGCTCTAGTGGACTTGGAGGTATGCTTGGGATCATTGTCCTGTTGAAAGGTCCAACGTCTCCCAAGCCTCAGGTGTGTGACGGACTGCATCACGTTTCCATCCAATATCTCCTGGTACTGAAGAGAATTCATGGTACCTTGCACACGCTGAAGCTTCCCTGTACCTGCAGAAGCAAAACAGCCCCAAAGCATGATTGACCCTCCACCATGCTTCACAGTAGGCAAGGTGTTCTTTTCATCATAGGCCTTGTTCTTCCTCCTCCAAACATAGCGTTGATCCATGGGCCCAAACAGTTCTAATTTTGTTTCATCAGTCCACAGAACACTATCCCACAACTTTTGTGGTTTGTCCACATGGCTTTTGGCATACTGCAGTCGACTCTTCTTATTCTTTGGAGACAGCAAGGGGGTACGCCTGGGAGTTCTGGCACGGAGGCCTTCATTACGCAGTGTGCGTCTTATTGTCTGGGCTGAAACTTCTGTACCCACATCTGACAAATCTTTTCTCAGTTCCTCAGCAGTCACACGGGGACTTCTCTCCACTCTACGCTTCAGGTAGCGCACAGCAGTCGAAGTCAGCATCTTCTTTCTGCCACGACCAGGTAGCGTTTCAACAGTGCCCTTTGCCTTGAATTTGCGAATGATGCTTCCTAAGGTGTCTCTTGGTATGTTTAACATCTTTGCAATCTTCTTATAGCCATTGCCCTTCCTGTGAAGAGAAATCACCTCTTCTCTTGTCTTCCTGGACCATTCTCTTGCCTTCACCATGTTTGTAACCACACCAGTAAATGTCTAGAAGGAGCTGAGTATCACAGTCATTTTAAAGCTGCCTAATTGGTGCTTATTATGCTTGATTGCTGCTCGGTGACATCCACAGGTGTTTTCAATACCTGATGGAAAGCACCTGTATGAACCTCTGTTCTTCAGAGTGGTAGTCTTTAAGGGGTTGAATAATTGTGGCAATGAAGAAACCACATAAGAACCATTTACTACTGTATTACATAAACAATTGATGTCATTTTAGTTGCATTTGGGTAGTTACAACGTCCTTGTAGGATTTGATTCTGAATACAATTCCAAATGTACACTATAGTCCCTAAACCCCTTTACAGCATTGGGGGTTGAATAATTTTGGACACAACTGTATATGTTTTTTATTGTTTATTTTGTTTTTAATTCTTTAAAATTTATTTTGCTGTATGTATAATATAAGAAAACAGGTGTGGAAAGTAACACATGCCTAAACAAAATGAACAGAATAAATAATTATTGACTTAAAGGGTAACCCCACTTTCATGGGGAAAAAATGGTAAAACAACAAAATACAATTGCTACACAAGCCATATTGTAATTGAATGTAATTAATATTTACCATTCCTTTTCAATGTGCAGCACTGTAATTTTCAGTAAAATTCAATGCAATATGCTTTAAGTGATATTTATTTACAGTGAAACCAAAATCCATCCAAACACCAACAAACAAGAAAACACAGCAAAAGTGAAGATATAAGTGAGCAATAGACTGAGGTGTCCTTTTTTGAAACAGATCAGCGGCGATCCTGAGGATTGTTGCTGATTTCAGATCAGTGGTTTAGGAAACAGAAATAATCAGTGGAGAACATATTTTCCGCTGATCATCTCAGCACACAGACGGCCAGTGTATGAAGAAGCGATGTTAGCCCTTCACTGGCGATCTGTGTGAAAATTCTCCCTCCAGATTCTCCAGCCCAGAGGTAAAGAATGGGGGGAACTGCAAATGAAGCAGCGGTAATTTACTGCTGCTTAGTAAGTGGTGTGTTTGACTGATCTCTTACTGTAATCTCGCAAGATTACAGTAACAGCAGCTGTTTTCTAGCATTCAAAGCATTTGTAGATTGCTTCTCTCCTCATTAGGAGAAGCAATCTACACCGCTTCATAAACAGGCATTCAGAGGAGAACTGTCTCCTCTGAGAATGCCTGAGAACTGAGCAGCATTTACTGCTGCATGATAAAATGACACCTGAGTGACAAAATACCTAAACAACCTAACTTTAATGCAATATATACAAAATGAGGAACATCGACCACAGGGAATATCAGAGATGCAAGGAAGGGGTGAACCAGAACTGGAATCGGGAAGAAGGGCAGCAGGGTACAAGACAGGAACAAGATATAGGTGCAAGGCTCTCCTAGATTGTAAGCTCTAATGAGCAGGGCCCTCTGTTTTCTCTTGTACCAAATTGTGTTGTAACTGTAATGTCTACCTTCATTTTGCAAAGCGCTGCACAAACTGCTGGTGCTATATAAATCCTGTATAATAATAAAAGGCTTGAGCAGGCTCAGAATTTGACAGCAAGCATGCATCTGGATGGTAGGCAAAGTATAACACTGCTGCAAGAGGCACTGGCAGAAGAGGAGGTAAATACCCTCCTAACAGCCAGCAACAGGTGGCAACTGATTACTGGGATCTGTTGGCTGCTGGGAAACACCCACAGCTGGACACTGGAACTACAACCTTCCATTCTGGAAAACATACTGTCACCAGCAGGTAATCCTGACTTACTGGGTGACATCTATCCTGACACCATGGCAAGATGCAGCACGGTTAGAAAAATAAATCAATAAATACATACATACACCCTGTTCCAAATTATTATGCAAATTATATTTTTCTCATTCACCTAAATAATTGATGTAAATAACAGTCAGCATAATTCTCATGTTGTAACAGCATATACCCAAAGATGGATGTGGTTCAACCATTTTGGCTTCAACCTCCATCTTGGCAAAGGGATTAACCATCCTGACAAATATATTTCTCCCTCATTCTTCCCCCCTCCCTCCTTAGAGAGGCCCAATGACATTTGGCCAGTATGTGTGTGAGTTGGGAATGTCACAGGAGGGTCATATGAGCTATAAAGCCCCCAAGGGAGTCGGGGCCTCCCTGTCCAAAGAACCTGCAAATTGTAACACTTCGGAGGAGATAAGGCAAGCTTTCCCAGGAGTTGAAAGAGATTCCAACCTAATAAACCTAACTCAGCGTAGGTGACAGAATCAGATAAACACTTTTCAAAATCCATTTCTCCCCTATGTCTCAAATATTGGAATATGAGAGACTTTCATAAAAACCAGACATATCGTCAGATTGGCCACGAGAAGGCGAACAGTTTGATAGGTCACTTGCATTGTCTCGGATACATAGGAAAACAGAAAAGTAGATCTTGTGAACCGTACAGTGTATAATTTCATATCTAATCAATCCTCAGATGTGTCTGCATAATAATCTACCAGCGGGTGAAATGTCACTTGTGCAGCTGGAAAGTTATGGGTCAAAATATGAGTTATGGGAGATTTTGGCTCTAGTTGAGGTATCCAGCCATACCTACACGCCCTAAACAGGGTATTGGTCCTTGACTTCAGAGACACCCTCTGCTGGGTACTACAAAATAGGCTGTCAGGCCTAAGAGTAAAAAGTTGAAGATGTCTCCCATTTTAACATCAATACCACCTGGGGAGACCCGTGCCCTTTTGCTCTGAAACTTGGATCTGCTAACCCGGGACTTTGGCAAGTACCTTAACCCTTTCACCTCTCTCTGATATCTCTTTGCTGTGCTGTTGGTCTCTGTATGTTTATATATATCTTAGTAACATCTTTTCTGTAAATATTTTTATTGCACCTGTTTGACCTTTTAGTAATAAATCTTTCCTTCTGAAAGTGTTGAACTGTTTCTATAGCGCTTTATTGCAATTTACGATTTCCTGCCTCTAAAGAGAACGCTACTGTGTTTGTTTAATCCTCTGTATAACCGTGGTATACAGACGATTACCTCAACCATTACAGTGTTATAACTGATATCGCCGAGTTTCCTCTTTCTCTGTACAAAAAGGAGGTGGTGGCAGTGTGAAGGGTTAATTGCGTAATTAACCTGACCCAGTAACAATCGCTCAGGATACCGGTAGAGCGATTGTGGTCCAATTATCTGGAAAATCATTGTGCAGGGTGCAGCTGGGTGTGGCATTGTTACGCACGCGACATCGCGGTTTTAGATCGGCTAGTTCTTTGGTCATGAGTTTTATGAGAAGGGCTGGGGTCTGACGCCGTGATCGTGACACATGTTATCAACTATTAAGAGTACAATTCAAATTTTATTGAACAAACCTCTTAATGATAACAGTATTTTTTTTAAACATAAAAAACTTACAATGCACTGTTCCAAATTATTACGCACAGTAAGTTTCAAAACACTTTATAGGTTGTAAAGAACTGAAAATTGTCATTTGTTGTGTTTGCAGCATATTTACTGAAATCAAAAGCTATTTCAATCAAACATTTAACAACGTTTTAACTTTTTAAACATTTTAACAGGTCACGTTACATTTTCACATAGGACCCCTTATTTGATAGCAGCTTCAAAAGTCTTGCATCCACTGAACTTGTGAGTTTTTGGACAGTTTCTGCTTGAATGTGTTTGCCAGATGTCAGAATAGCCTCCCAGAGCTGCTGTTTGGATGTAAACAGGCTCCCACCCTCATAGATCTTTTGCTTGAGGATGCTCCAAAGGTTCTCAATAGGATTGAGGTCAGGGGAGGATGGAGGCCACACCATGACTTTCTCTCCTTTTATCCCCATAGCAGCCATTGATGCAGAGGTATTCTTTGCAGCATGAGATGGTGCATTGTCATGCACGAAGATGATTTTATTACGGAAAGCATAGTTCTTCCTTCTGTACCAGGGAAGAAAGTGGTCAGTCATAAACTCCACATACTTTGCAGAGGTCATCTTTACACCTACGGGAACTCTAAGGGGGCTGACCAGCTCTGTTCCCATGATTCTGGCCCAAAACATGACTCCACCACTGCCTTGCTGACGTCGCAGCCTTGTTGGAACAGGGTGGCCGTCCACCAACCATCCACTACTCCATCCATCTGGACCATCCAGGGTTGCACGGCACTCATCAGTGAACAGGACTGTTTGAAAATTAGTCTTCATGTATTTTTCTGCCCAATGCAGCCATTTATGCTTGTGAGCATTGGTTAGTGGTGGCCGAATAGAAGGTTTATGCACAGTTGCAAGACTCTGGAGGACTCCTTGATGTCCGTGGGACTCCAGAGGCAACAGCAGCTTCAAATATCTGTTTGCTGCTATGTAATGGTATTTTAGCAGCTGCTCTCTTGATCCGATACATGGATCTGGCAGAAATCTTCCTCAATCTGCATGAACCCGTCTGTGCTCTGAATCAGCCACAAATCTCTTAATAGTGCGATGATCACGCTTAAGTTTTGAAGCGTGAACTATCTAATGATTTCATACCTCGTCCAAGGCATTGAACTATTTCACTCTTTTCGGCAGCAGAGAGACCCTTTTGCTTCCCCATATTGCTTGAAAATGGTGCTCTGTTTAATAATGTGGAACACCCTCCTATAGTAGTTTTTCCTTAAATTGGGCTCACCTGCCAATCTAATTATCACAGGTGTCCGAGATTGTTTTCAGTGATCAAAAGAGCCCTGAGACACAATGCCATCCATGAGTTAAACTGAAAAACAAAATATTTAATCTTTGTGACACTTAAATAGAATTTGCATAATAATTTGGAACAGGGTGTACATCCACACCTACAGTATGGGTGTAGAAAGTCACCTAATCAGTAATAATTTCAACATATCAGTAATCCATGTTACATTTTAAACTGAATGTGTAATAAATATATGACAACGAACTAAATGTACGGTCAATTATTTTATGAGAATAGTATTGATCTGTGTATCAAACTCGGCAAAATATTTATTTTTCAGAAGATAGTTTGTAATATCTAGGTTGAAGAAGAATTACTATCAAGTGAAACAATGCAAATTTATGTCCAGTTCACATTAAAAACCACACAGTGTAGCATAGAAATTATAGTGATATATATTTTCCTAATGTTACATACAAAATCAAACATTCACTATTCGTGCCTCTTAGAATACACTTCAGGAATCTTTGGAAATTACCAACATAGATTTTGACCTTCGAAAACAAAGACATAGATACTTGCTTGGAACCTGGATGAAAGAACTGAACACCAAGTAGGAATACACAAATCTTTGTTAAATGAGGGCAGCTTATGACTACATAAACTGTAAAACAATTTTTTTCAACTGCTGAACAGTTTGTAATTCCACTGAAGTTTATATAATTGGTACAGTTGATTATGGCCAAGGTGTATTACTCATCCTAAATCCAAACATTTCAATCTAAGCCACTAGAAGCCATGTATGAACAACTATTTGCTTGTCTCCTTTTCATTGTTGCTCTTGGGAGAGTTGTATTAATGTCAGACATATTATAAAATAGATCCACACAATTTGGATGATGATGAGGCATATGCAGATGATGTAGTTCTAGGAGTCTGTTTATGAATGTGTTCACCTAAGATTCAAACAGCTTTCACCCACGATTCACATGCATTTCTAATATGAATCTTATGTGCAAAGTGAAAGTTGGGTGAATACTGGGTTGCATGACCTACATTATTGCTGGCTTGACTTTGAAAATTATACCAGAAAACTTAAATCCGTAATAAATGAAGTCTACAAGCACCTTGGGAAGAGTCTAAATATGTCACGCATGTTAATTTTGATGAACATTATTTACAAAAGGGTTTCACATATTTTGGTTCTGTTGTTAACAAAAAAAAAACAAAAAAAACAGAACCATAGAACTGAAACTGGCTTAAGCCAGTAGGTTTTTTTTTAATTGTTAGTAAAGGGACAATAGAATTCAGGGACATTGGGTTGTACTGCTGCCTTTTGGTTTAATAGTGACTCAGTCACCTCCAGCAGTGCAATCTCTTCTGATTTTGTAGTTGGCTGTGAGTACCACAGGAGCTTCTGGTGTGTGTTCCTTTGCTATAATTGTAAAAGTTTGTCAGATACTAAGCACAAGAGGGAACTGTTCTGCAGAACTTTCCAGTTCATTATGCTGTAGCAGCTCTGGGGTGGCTTGCAGCATTTCTCTTAGAGGACTATACACTAACCGCTTGGAATGTTGTCCCTGAGTCCACTTAGTCCTTCTTCCTTAGCTCCATTGTGTGTGGCTCCCACCTCTGCTTTATCTAAGGAAAAGTTTCTTCAGCTATGCAGGATTTCATGATTAAAATCTCCACCATAATAGCTGATTCTGAACATCATCTAGAGTCTGTATCTTACTGTAAATTCCTGCAGGTGTATTGTCAACAGTACAATCAGCTGTGGATAAGGAACTGAACTATTCCTTTTTGGTGATATAGCAATTTCTAGGTTTAAAAGGTGTGCTTAAAGTTTACTAGTTATTATTGATGTAGTGTGTACATACTTTATTTAAAACTGGAGCAACCTGCATCTGAAACTACCCCTGCTACAAATTTGAGCTGCCTTACAGATCCCAAGACTGTCAAAACCTTTCCAATACATTTGATACTGAGACCTATTTTGAAAGGAGATTGGATTATTCCTGACAATTTTTTTTCCTCTTAAACACTTAACTGAAAAATATGCAATGAAAGAAGAGTTTACTAAAAAGTGGACTACTCTTGTTGTGGACCCAACCATTTATTTTCTGCACAAAAAACTCTGATTGTATCTGTTAAGGACATTACGGTGTTCAAAACAAAGATGACAAGCATCTTAGAAAGTACTTCCAAGTCTGTTTTTCCTAGCAGGTCCTGACCTACAACCTATAATTGCTGTCAAAGGGGGCATCTGCCCTATCCTGGATCTCAAAGCACTCACATTTGGAATCCAGAATGTCTTTCATTGTCTCCCTCCACTTGGGAGATCATCTGCCTTCAGTGGACATCAAGGAAGAATACTTGCATGTCTCCATCTTTCCAGCACATCAACACTTCCTGTGTTTCACTGTTGGCACACAACATTAGTTTTTCCTTTGCTCTGTCTTTCTCACCCAGAGTGTTAACCAATGTTCTAGCTCTGGTGCTAGCCATGTTATGCTCACAGGGCATTCCCAAGCTGGGATACCTATACAGTACCTAGACTGTTTTATATGAAGAGAACAGTCAAACAGACGTTTTGGACAAACTCCCAGACCATGTGAAGGTCTGCTTAGATGTAATTAAACTGCTCTGCATAGGATTTATTACAAACCATCTTTAGGCAGGTCTTGCACTAGTCCACTGCCATTTTGTTTTTCTGTTTAGATGCTGAACCTTCAAAAAAGTTGTTGGAAGTGAATTATTGCTTAGAATATCTGGGTCCGGTTCTGGATATGGCTCAGCACAGAGTTGACCTTTCTTAAGAGAAACTGCTATTTATTTGGTCCCATACCCAGGCCTTAAAGTAAGGAGCTTTTCAACTCTCTGCTTTTGCATGACTGTTCTGGGTCTGATGGCATCTTTCTTTGAAGCAGTCCCATTTGCCCAGTTCCATTCCAGCCCATTGCAACATTCCTGCTGCATGGGACAAGAAGATAAAGCTGCTGGACCTACCAATGCACCCCACACCCAGGACTAGGTGGTCTCTGGCCTGGTGGCTTACCAACCCAGCTCTGGAATCTGGCAAATATTTTTCCCATTAGCCTGGAAGACTCTCATGAATGATGTCAGGCTGACAGGCTTGGGAGGCGTCCTGAACATCCTGACAGTGTAGAGACTTCATTGCCAGTAGATACTCATCTCCTTTATAACATACTGAAGCTCTGAGCAATTCATATGTCCCTTCACTGACAAACTTCTTGACTGCAGTCATCCAAACAAGATTTATTGAAACAACGCAACATCAATAGCATGCATCAGTCATCATGGAGAAACCAACTAGGGAGTCTCCCTATGGAAAGAGACATATAAGTATTTATGGGTAATAATCCATGTTTCAGCCTTACCCACTGTCCATATTTCAAATGTGGACAGTTGACAAGTACTGATGGAAATGGTCTGTTCACCCAGTAGTGTTCCAGGGCATATTCCTCTTGTGATGGATCCAAAATGTTGTCTTCCTGGCCTCTAGATTCAACAAAAAAACTGGTCAGGTTGTCTTCGGATGCAGGATCCCCTGGCAGAAGCAATGATTACAATTTGATTTATGTAGTGAAGACCAAGATGATGAAGGTGCAAGCATTTCTAGATAAGGGACTGTAGCTAGTAAACTAGAATTCCCTCCCCCATTGAAGTGGTACTAGCTGAGAGTGTCAAAAAACAATTTCAACAAGCTTTTAGATACAGGGCTATGGGAATTGTTAAAGAATAAAAATCACACATATATAGGTTAAAATTGATGTACCTGTGACTTTTTTCAACCGTATTAACTGGCTTGCTAGAGACTTTAGAAACAGCTGGACCCTTAGTGGTGAAATTATTGCAGATGTCACAGCTGTAGAACTGCAATTTGAACTGAAGACAACTTCAGGCAGGCAGAACACATGCTGTAGTGGTTGGGTGATAAGTCGAGAGCAAGGTCAAGGTTAGTAACAGACATGGTTCCAAGCAGGAAATAAATGTTAGCTATTAGACAAGCCTGGTCACTAGCGATGGTCAGTGAAGTAAAAGACAGTATGTGGGCAGTGCTTATTGCACCTATACAGGTTCCCAGAGAGTACACTCGCTAGTAGTCCCATAGATGGATTGAGGCTGCCATTTAACACAAGGCTGGCATTAGGGCAGCGCTTCAACCTAAAAGCAATGCTTCCCCATAAAGACATAATTAACTTCTTGTAATCCATGGCACAGTTCTATAACTAATTATACTCTGTACACTATAGATAACAGTTCCTCAAAACCCTTCATAACTTCTCTCTGTGTTGTGCAGCATTTCTAAACCATTACCATTGAGCTTTTACCAGACCCCGCCAGCCTAGTCATCTCAGTGGCATTGATCTGTATATCACACTTGGATACTAGGAAGTTCAAATTTGTACATAACCCGTGCTTATTCTTCTCCCTAGGCCTCGCTCCATCTTCCCTGCGTTCCAGGCTGGGTCCCTAGGATACCCTGTGCCACACATTTGACCCAATATTGGGGTTCCAGTTGCCAGGGAAGGAGCCCAAGCACACAAGCTTCTTCACTACCAGGGCCCTCCAACACCTATGCCAAGTCACTACCCCTTTCCAATTGTCTGGCTGCTTATGCACTCAACACTAGTACTGTAGTCATTAGCAACAATATAGCCTCCTCCGACTAGCTTTTCTGCCAGTCTAGACATTTTGTACTGTATCTTCTCTACCTTGTCTTGTCTCTAAGTGAACCCTGTTCTGAGATACGCCATGCTTAAACTCCCTTATGGTTGTCCTAAAGTGACTTCAGACAAGGCTATATATAAACATAATTATTTGCTGAAGTTATGTAAGTATTATAAGAGAACAGTTCAACATAGATGTTTTTAAAACACATTCCTTTACAGGATCTTCTAGTGCCCCCCAAATCATTCTTCTGGTGCCCTGCCCCATGCGAAAGTCATACCTTAAATAGCTGTGAAAAGTCCTTAAGTCCAAAGCATGACTCCATACCCACAAAGGGGGGTTAAGTGCTATAAGGGCATCACATCTTTAACAGCATACTTGTTCCTTAAATGGTGTAACCTGCAGCCAAACCACTGGTTAAATTACTAACAGAGGTGCCCCCAAGAGGATGATCTCTCCCTTTTTTTATATATATGTTTGCTGGTAGGTTTCCCTGAGCTTTTTGGGGAAGTAACACCTTCTGCTGAAGCAGTGTTAACTCTTACCTTTTCAGGGAGTGCCATCTCAGCAGGGCAACACAATAACACAGTAAAATACAATTAAACAATAAACCATAAAACATGTTACAGCCATCAGCTTACATCCAGGCAGAAATAAAGTCATCAACCAGGCCACAGTTGATACTTTTGCAGCAGAGGCACAAGGCGATAACAAAAATGGGAGAATCGTGAGGCGGGTTAAGTCAGTAGGTTGCATGAAACAGCAGTAGTTCAGGTAACAGAATATTGCTGTAGACCACTCAGGCAGGGCAGCCAGTTTGGAGTGGTTGTCGATTTTCTGCAGCCTGTCTGGTACCTTTTGATCATACATGCATGCAGATGCACATGTGACAGTGGCTCAATGTGAAGGGCCACATGCCAGAAAACATGCAGGCATGAGCCAGCACTGGCCTGTCATCATTTTGTTTTTTTTATTGACTTTTTAAATACTTATGTTATAGTAAACACATCTTTTACATTCAGCTGCTTTATATCATTTCCATAAAGTTTGTGTTTGGTAGAAATAATTAGTTCTGAAAGATTTTCCTGTTGAAATACATATAAAAGGTATTATATTCACTTGTACACCTGTGGCCAATTTTAACTTGAAATACTTTGCTTTTTTTTCCCTACTTCAAAGCTTGTGATGACTTGATCATGGTGATCTTTTTTGGTTGCATTTACAAAGGAAAATTGTTTTTTTAGCAGTTCTAACAAATTCAGTTGATAAACCACTTGAATCAACATTAGATGCTGTACTGCATTAGCATTTGTGACATACCTGACCTTTGAAGGACAGTTTTGCCATCTGTGTAGGTTCCCACATCTGCCACTATTCAACAATATTTCTTTTTTCTCCATCTAAAATTGTTGCTTTATCAAATTGTGAGGCCCTCTGTGTGTTTAGAGACAGTCAGGACACAAAAGACAGACTCAATCAATCTGCTGAATCAAAACTTTATTGTTCAACATCCAACAGGACATAGCTTTAGTCATAACCTAAACCTGGAAGTCCTAATATAATATACATGCTAACCGGTTGGTGTCTCTGTATTTTACAGTCTACACACAAAATTCAATGAACAAAAATTCATTTCTTGGCAGAAATAACTTTTGTTCTCTAGTTGTGAAAGGCTGTAGATTTAAGAACTTTTAGTAATACCTTTTAATATACAAGAGCCCGCCCTTGCTGTTTGTAAAAATTAGCATTGGAGCACACACTGAAAAACAGAACTAATTATACTGGTAATTGCTGTCCAGCTTCGATATACCTCTTAATGCTAGGTACACACGAGAAGTTTTTTTCCGCTTAACCCAGCGGTCCGAACAACAAAAAAACCAAAACGGGTTGCTATACTAACTAAGTGATGTTAGTGTGGTGATCTCCCCCGCTGAGCTATTGTGTTCTGACAGGGGGACTGTCCCCCCTGCAAGAATACACAGATCGGCGCTCGCAGCAACTGGCTGCGAGCGCTGATCAAATACTTGTTTTCCAGCATGCCCATTTGACATTAGATTGGCTTCTCTTGGACAGGCTGCTGTACACATGGGACAAACTTTGGTCAGTTTCTATTGAACTGGTGGATATTCAACCCGTGTGTACAACCTTAAGGGCAGCTCTTATCCCTCCCCCCATCCACTCTATCTGATCACGGACATCTAAAAAAAAGGAAATCTAAATGTCCCACTTACCTAAATTTGTGGTAGTCTGTCATTCCTCTCCTGAGTCTTCCTTATTCTTCCATGCACAGGAGGCAAGGTCCTTCTGCATGTATCCATGTCACTTGCTTATACAGTATGATATAGACACTTCCTTTTGGCTATCCAGTGCTGGGCTTCTCTCCGGATCCAGATGATAGCCCGCAGGTGCTGACATTAGGGGACTGCTGGCCATAGCTGACACATTTACAGTGCTGAATTACTGATCCCATGCAGCCATAAACACTGCCATTGACAGAAACAGATGTCAGACTTGGATGAGTACAAAATTGTTCAAAAGGTATTTAAAAAAACAAAAAAAATTAAATAAGTTAGAGAGGGCAGGCAGGAGGGTGTTTAAATGTTGCCACGAGATGAGCTTCAACACACTGAATGATAAAAAAAATTGCAATGATATATAACTTTCCAATATTACACTGTAAAACAATCGGGGAGCCAAACATTTGTGATGGGTTGATGTGTGTTGATTTGGCAATACAGTTGCACACGTATGACTTAATAGTCATTCTCCCTAAATGTCAGCACATTCAGCTCAATGAATTTTGCTAGAAGCAAAATAAAAAAAAAAAAAAATCACTGTATTGTGTAACAAACTGTCTCTTGGTAGAAGCTATTCCTACAACTTGACTTACTGCGCCATGTCATCTGTAGAGCCTTTGCAAGTATTTGAAAAGTAAGTACAAATGGAGTCAATCTGCAGTTTATCACTTATTAAACAGAAATAAGACATTGTTCTTTTGGGGCAAACAGTGTTTCCTTCTTGTGTTTATGGATGGCAGGAATTATTTAATTTCTATATATTCTTAAGGCAAAAATAAAAAAATACATATTTTCCAGTTTGACAATTATTTTAAAATGAGTATTCCTGTAGACAAAAATCACACATTTTATTCCGCGGTTTGTCCTCTTTATTATTACATCAAAAAGGTGTTTCTGGTCAAAAGCGTGGCAAAGTTATTTGCAATCAGAATTAAGCCTTTTTTATGGGTCTTCAATTTACTGTATTTTGGGAATGTTAACACTGTGCTTCTCTTGGTGTCTTACATTGTAAAGTAAAGTACAGAAAAAGAATTGTAATGTTATGTTTAATGGAATTGACATTTTCTTTTTTAAATCTCCCAGATAAAAATCATTGGAAAAGAAATTAAGCTTTTAGTTTTTTATGAGTTTTTTTAATGTGTGCAGGAAAATAAAAGGAACAAATGAAATAAGAAAGGACATTTTGTGAAAAAGAACTAGATTGGGGAGGTGGGGAGAGGAAGGGCTAGGTAGGTCATTGGAAGAGCAGAGGTTAATTTTACAGGTAAAGCCCAACTCCAGATTTGCAGTAAAATACTTGATGATAGCAACCCTCCTGCATATACTGTTTATTCCAGGATATTTATTAGAGACAAATACCTACCTTATGCCTTGGTTCTGTGGCAACCACTGCTCTGATCTCCTTCTCTACTGGTTTGCATGTGGGTGGGTCCTCACCATCATCTTCAAAGGTCTTGCATTGCATGTGATGACATTCGTGTGGGTCTGGCCACATGACTTGTAAAGAAAAATGGCTTCAAGGACCCTTCATATGCCAGGGGGTACCATGGAGTAAAGTTATTACTGAACTCTATTAGAGCAGCCTGGAGAAAACAAGCAGAATATCCATTATATGCAGGGGAGAGGGCTACTATTTTTTTTATTACAACCTGGAGTTCCACTTTAAGACATCCACATGTCTTGGTTGCAATGTCAGACTTTTGCACAATGCCACCAAAATCATTCAAATGTGCATTGAATACATTTGTGAACTAATAGCATATCTTTTAAGCTACTGCATCATTTTTGTAACCTTGGAAAATGAATATTAAAGACCACAAATTTAGCAGCTTAACAAATTAACAAGTAAGGTAAATTGTCCTGTAAACTACAAATGTGCAAACACTACACGTAAATCCATAAAATATAAGCACTGTGTTCCAATTAAATATGCACTGAAGCAGCAAGGTCTTAACAATGTAATTCATAGCTGAGAAAAATGTCTAACAAATAAAAAAAAACCCTACAGTGGTAAACTCCTAGCACAGTTCCCCAAGATAATAGAGCTGTTCACAAAAATAGAGCCAACACCACCTACTACAAACATGTATTAGAAATAGCTGCCTAAGTCTTTCGGGTAATTGCAAATATACAATGTCAGTTATAGACATACGTTTGAATAATTGTGAAGGTCAAGTACTAACTAATATAACTAACTAAAATAACCATACACACATATATGCATGTGTGTGTGTATATACAGTGCTCAGCATAAATGACTATGCCCCTTTTGAAAAGTAAGATTTTAATCAAAATCTCAATGAACACAAGAACAATTTCCAAAATTTTGACAAATCTAAGTTTCGTAAAACATTTGTTTAGCTCATTAAATGAAAGTAAGATTAATAATATAACTTACAAAATCTTCAGTTTTATTAAAATTAGTTGATGCAAAAATGAGGACACCCCAGAATAGAAACTACTACTTCTGGTATTTTGTATGACCTCCATGATTTGTAAGGACAGCTCCAAGTCTTCTAGACATGGAATTAACAAGTTGACGGCATATTGCAACATCTATCTTTTTCGATTCTTCAAGAACGACCTCTTGTAGAGCCTGGGTGCTGGATGGAGAGTGATACTCAAGTTGTCTCTTCAGAATTCCCCATAGGTTTTCGATTGGGTTCAGATATATATATATATATATATATATATACGCACACGCGTACACATACACACACAGTTAGGCTCATATATATTTGGACACAGACACAATTTTAGTTTTTTTCAGGTATTTACCAAAACATATTCAAGTTATAGTAATATAATGGATATAGGCACACTCTCAGGTTTAATTTGAGGGTATGTACATCAAAATTGGAGGAAGGGTTTAGGAATTACAGCTTTTAAGAGTAGCGCCCCCCCCCCTTTTTCAAGGGACCAAAAGTAATTGGACAATTGAATCAAAAGCTGTTTCATGGCCAGGTGTGAGCTACTCCTTAGTTATCTCTTCATTAATTAAGCAGGTAAAAGGTCTGGAGTTGATTCTAAGTGTGGTATTTGCATTTCGAATCTATTGCTGTGAACCTACATCATGTGTTCAAAGGAGCTGTCCATGCAAGTGAAACAACACATTGTAAGGCTTCAAAAATGAAACAAATCCATCAGAGAGATAGCAGCAACATTAGGAGTGGCCAAATCAACAGTTTTGTACATTCTGAGGAAAGAAGAACGCACTGGTGAGCTCAGCAACATAAAAAGGCATTCACAACATCCAGACAAGTGAAGGACACTATCCAGGAGGTGGGCTTATCATTGCCAAAGTCTACAATCAAGAGAAGACTTCACGAGAGCAAATACAGAGGGTTTACCACAAGGTGCAAACCATTCATAAGCCTGAAGAATAGAAAAGCCAGATTAGACTTTGCCAAAAAACATCTAAAAAAGCCAGATTAGTTCTGGAAAAGCATTCTTTGGATGGATGAAACTAAGATTAATCTGTACCAGAATGACAAGAAGAAAAAAGAGTGGAGATGGCTTGGAACAACTCATGATCCAAAGCACACAACGCCATCTGTAAAACATGGTGAAGACAGTGTGATGGCATGGGCATGCATGGCTTCCAATGGCACTGGGTCATTGGTGTTTATTGATGATGTGATAGAGGACAGAAGCAGCCTGTAAGGGATTTCCGGCAAGACGAATCGTGATTAAAAATGCGCATGCGCATAGGAAGTCCCGGAGAAGAATTGCCGGTTCTGCGCATGCACGCAGAAATGCGTGACCGTGCACACGCACGTGCACATGCACGGCGAAGATTGGTGCCAGACGGTCTATTTAAAGAGTGTCTCTGCTCATGTTAAGTGCTGACTGGTCTTCAGCTCCCCTGTGTCCTGCTTGTTCCTGTGTGATTCCTTTGTTGCTGACCTGGCTTGTTCCTGACCTGACTCTGATTGCTCTCCTGATTGATACTGGTTCCTGACTTCGGCTCTGCTCCTGACCTTGGCTTTTCTTCTGATTCTGTACCGTGCTGCCCGACTGTTGATGACCCTGGCTATTCCCATGACACTGCTCCTGTCTCTTGTCCTCATTACCTGCCTTGCCCTGGTGCATGCCTGGCAATCTACAAGACCTGTCTGCTTGCTACTACTGTGCTTGAATCAGAGGATCATCAGCCTTCCAAGGTCATCATCTGCAAGAGCTGCAAACAACAACTACTGGTGCTCTTGTCCCCCTGGTCCCTAGACTCCCTCTGTTCCAACTCCAGCGGGGTCAGGGTTAGTGACACAAGTGAGGCCAACCTCGTCATTTCAGTCTCCCATCAGGTATGTGACACAGCCGGATGAATTCTGCAGTGTTTAGAGCTATACTATCAGCCCAGATTCAGCCAAATGCAGAAAATTTGATTTGACGGCATTTCACAGTACAGATGGATAATGATCCAAAACACACTGCAAAAGCAACCCAGGTGCTTTTGAAGTCAAATACGTGGAATATTCTGCAATGGCCGAGCCAATCGGCTGATCTCAGCCCAATTGAGCATGCATTGCATTTCACTTGCTGAAGGCAAAACTAAAGGCAGAAATATCCACAAATAAAGAACAACTGAAGCCAGCTGCAGTTAGAGCCTGGCAAAGCATCAGAATGGAGGAAACTAAGTCTTTGGTAATGTCCATGCATTCCAGACTTCAGGCAGTCATTGCCAGTAAAGGATTCTTTACAAAATATTAAAAATCAACATTTTATTTATGATTATATTCATTTGTTCAGTTACGTTTGAGCCCCTGAAAATGTAGAGACTGTGTATAAAAATATGTACTTGATATTTATGTTCAAGCCCTTGAATTAAAGCTGAAAGTCTGCACTTCAGATTCATTTGGGTTATTTCCTTTTAATTTATTCTGGTGGCATACAGAGCCAAACATATGAAGAAATTGTGCTTGTGTACAAATATATATGGACCTAACTGTGTAATACACACACACACGGCACGGTGTTCAAGGACTTTTTATTCTGCAGGTATAAAAAGGGATGCTAGCGTGGCAGTACACCCCGCAGTAGTAAGACGCAAGTGTGTCCTATTACTGATAGGCGGCGCATATGTCACGGGCCAGTCCAGAGATCATTAATCAAGATGACAGACAACAATGTAAGTGCATGCATGAAACAGCTTGTGTCGATGACTTTTCTTGTGAATAAAGGTACAAAACCTGAGGATGTCTACAGAAGACTTCAAGAACACTCAGCCGCAGTAAGACATTTGAATGATGTAAACATTTCAAAGATGGCCCTCCATCCATCAGTGACTATCCTGGCTGTGGTGGTTCCCAGCCCACAGCAGTCATTCCTGTGAACATTTAGCGTGTGGAATGCCTTATCCTGGATAATCAATGCATAACCTGTTGTGAAATTGCACAAGAGACTGGTCTTTCTGTGAGTATAGTGCACACAATTAGTGATGGGCCAAACTCCCCTGTTTGGTTCACGGTCAAACATTTGAACCTACCAAAAGTTCGATTGCGAACTTCGAACAGGGACAATTTACCTATAGGTATCTTACCGCATCTGAGTATGTGGTAAGATATTGCTCAGCTACTAAAATACCGCATGATTTATAATATTAAAGTCATGTGGTATTTCAGTAGTGAAACATACTTTAATGTTTCAGCTGTCAGTGGGGTTCTCTGCTGACAGCTGAATGTCAAAAGAATTGTCGGCATTGCCCGAAAATTAAGAAATGTAAAAAAAAAAAACACACGTGTGGTCCCCTTTCCCATCCATACCACGCACTTTGGGAATGCCCCCCCTCCTGAACCATACCAGGCCACATGCCCTAAATATGGGGGGTGCTTTGGGTCCCCCCCAAAGCACCTTGTCCCTATGTTGATGAGGACAAGGGCCACTTCCTCACAACCCTGGCCCGTGGTTGTGGGGGTCTGCGGGTGGGGGTGCTTATTAGAATCTGGAAGCTCTCTTTAACAAGGGGCCCCCGGATCCCACCCCACCATGTGAATGAGTATGCTGTACATGGTGCTGCTACCCATGCACAAAAAAAAAAGAAAAAAAAAAGTGGAGTCTTTGAAAAGTCCTTTAATACAAATGTGGTTGGTGCTGTGGAGCTGGGATATATTGGCTGGAGTGTGGGCATGCATGCACAGTGCACACTTGGACTGTGAAATTGATTCACTTCCACCCTGTATTGGATCGGGGCAGATGTGATGTAAGGTACTGGATGATGTATATCTGGCGGGCGATGCCATTTATGCGCCCTGCTGGACTCTAGTTTTGGCACCATTGAAGCGATTACATGACTGGCTGACAATGATGTGGAGGTATTTGAAGATGAGGGACACATGGTTTGACTATAGAGGGAGAGGAGGAATTGGGGGGCTTCCTGAGCATGGCTTTGTTTATTATATTATATGAATTACTGGTGAAGGCGTTATTTCATATCTATGCACGTGAACATCTAAAAAGGAGTGGATTTATATTAAAAAGTATTGAGGCTGGGCATTGGACCTGACTGCGCACCTTCTCCTGTCTTTTGATGGTACGAGTGTTAGGTAGGTGCTGACATTTTGAAGTCCTTAAGAGATGGGCATTTACATATTGAAGGAATTTCGACTGATTGTGTATTGTTTTGTTTAGATTATATAGACAATTGGTTCTATGGATCATATGCCCTGTATGGACTCATCTATATATGAATTGTTCCGCTGTTTGTTCCTTGACCAAGTAAGTGGTTTATTGCTGCTCGCTGTTTGGGTTTCCCCTTTTTCTTCTCTCCCTTTTATTTAATCTTTTGTGGGTTTCCTTTGATTTAGGATACCATTACATTTGGGACATCAGGATGAACAATGGATATGGGTACTCACCCAAGACTACTTTACTGACTCTCTATGTGTACTGATGCCCTGCATCCCCGTCGGTATGTGAGCTTGCGGAGAATAGTTTTCAATGTTCATGGTTTCTTTTAACTTTAAATATATGATTTTATATATATATATAAATATATATATATATATTTTTTTTCTTAGCCAAGGCAATTGATCTCTTTTGCCTCCAATCTCTACGGTCCTGAAGAAGCTAACAAGCAAAACACATCGACCTTTGTAGGAGATCAATGCTGATACAGGCTGATTAGCAACGTATTGTTTTTAAACAATGTAACTTTATTATGTACTCAATAAAATGTGTAATTTTATAAATGTGAGTTTGTCCTATACTGTCCCAGTAAAGTCCCATAATGTTCTTTTAGGGTATTCTTACAAAAAAAAAGTTCCCTGAAGTAGATCCGATGTCAATCACGATGCACACTGCCACCACCGACCAGAAAAAAAAACAAAAAACAAAACAAAAAAACCCCACTCCACTCTCGATGTTGGCTCCTGGCTGTCTGACAGCTTCGCCACAATGACAGCTCTTAAATACTGTGATGAAACCATCATGCGCTATGATTGGCCTGTGGTCAGGTGCATTGCTTTGGTCAATCACAATGCACTGTCAGGATGCAGTGTAGCGTAGGGAGCCCTTGCCGTTCTTGTGTTCAGGGTACTTACGTTTGACTCGAACATAAAGCCCATCACTACACACAATCATGATGAAATGAAGCAGGCTGTCCTAGGATGGTTCAGATTTATTGACAAATCTTTGTATGTCGCAGGGTTGGATCTAGCCTGTCCAATGTGGGGGTGCAGTAAAAAATGTCTGGGGGCAGAGGAAGGGAGTTCAACAGGGCAGTGTAAAGGGGGTCATGAGGACAGAGGACAGGGACATCACTTTGTAGGGCAGGGAACAGAGGCCATTAACTTGTAGAGCAGTGTACAGGAGTCCACAGGGCAAAAACAGGGGTCAGCAGGAAGGAATACAGAGGTCACTGCTGGAAGGGCAGAAGATTGGAGTCACTTCTGGCAAGGCACAGGTAGGAGTCATTGCTGGCAAAGCAAAAGGCAGAGGTCACTGCTGGCAGGGCAGAGGACAGGGGTCACTGTAGGGAGAACTCAGCAGAGGTAAGGGGTCACTGCTGGCAGGGAACACAGCAGAACACCTTTTCCCATCCCTGCACTGAACACAGACTGGGCACAGGCAGCAAATCTTCTCCTCGCCACACATTACACATAGCTGAGATTGGATTCCCTTACACACAACCTCGATTTGCATAGTGTGTAGCTGGCTTCTGCAGCTGTGCTACCATTCTGACCATGGAATTTCACAGGTCTGAACTGCAACATAGCAACCAGCTACATACTGTGCAGATTGTGGTTGTGTGTAAGGGAATCTGATCTCAGCTATGTGCTGTGTGGGGAGCAGGAGGTCTGCTGCCTTTGCTCAGGTTGCGTGCAGTGCAGAGATAGGAGAAGTAGTGCAGCATAGTTGCCAACATTTTAAAAACATTTCCAGGGTCACCTTTTTTCAGTATGCGCCCAGAAAGCCACTGTAGATAAAGAATGTACTTAAATTATGGATGAGGCATTCATTTAAAATGGGTGGTTTTGAAAGCAGCATATCACTAACCAAATGCCATACTTTAATCACACATATATAAGAGAGATGTGGTTATGTTAGTTCAGCATAGTGACAGGCTAGAGAAGTATAATGGCAGTATAGTGGCAGATTGGGGCAGTATAATGGCAGGCTAAGTAAGTATAGTGGCAGGCTAGGGCAGTATATTGGTGGTAAAGTGGCAGGTTAGAGCAGTGTAATGGAAGGTTAGGGCAGTAGAGTGGCAGACTGGGGAAGTATAGTGGCAGATTAGAGAAGTATAGTGGCAAGCTAGGGCAGTTAAGTTACAGGCTAGGGCAGTATAGCGGTAGGTTAGAGCAATATTATGGCAGGCTAGGGCAGTTTAATATCAGAATAGTGGAAGGTTAGGGCAGTATAGTGGCAGGCTGGAGCAGTTTAATGGCAGAATAGTAGAAGGTTAGGGCAATATAGTGGCACGTTAGGGCAGTATGGTGGAAGGTTAGGGCAGTATTATGGCAGGTGAGAGCAGTATAGTGGCAGGCTAGGGCAGTTTAATGGCAGTGTAATGAAAGGTTAGGGCAGTAGAGTGGCAGGCTGGAGCAGTGCAGTGGAAGGCTAGGGCAGTATAGGGGCAAGTTGAGGCAGTATAGTGACAGGTGGGGGCAGTGCAGTGGCAGACTGGGGCAATAAGTAATGACAGTCTGCTCAGTCACTTACAGTACAGTATGACTGGGCATGAAGACTTCCCAGGACTTGGTTGCTGTATTCACTTTTCCTCTTTCTGAGTGAAGGAGTCTGTGGTAGGAGTGGAGGAGGCAGCCACACCCCTGGCCCCGCCCACCAACTCTGGCTGGCTTGGAAGATAACCAAGGGATAGCGACCTGTATTAGATGACAGGGAAGAGGTACAGACTGGTCCCCCCCCCCCACTGAGCCAATGATAAACTGGGCAGTACATCTACTATGTTTACAAAGCTGCAGAGAAGAAAAGTGCAGCTGTCTGAAGTATCGTTCAGCAGACAAGTACAATGTCCAGGGTGGAGGAGGGCAGCAGTTAGCTGTGGGGGGAGCAACTGAAATTTGGGCACCCCCCTAGATCCGGTCCTGGTATACCGAATCTTTCCAGGCATAAGTTAAACACTGGGAAATGTGTATAAATGTAGCAGGGGAGTATGTAGAAAAATAAATGCAGTTTCCTTGCCTTGAAATTTGTTCTTTTATTATATAAACTCAAAAGTCCTGGTTTGACTTGAACACCGTGTGTGTATGTATATATATATATATATATATATATACACATACACAGGTGAAACTCGAAAAATTTGAATATCGTGCAAAAGTTCATTTATTTCAGTAATGCAACTTAAAAGGTGAAACTAATATATGAGATAGACTCATTACATGCAAAGCAAGATAGTTCAAGCTGTGATTTGTCATAATTGTGATGATTATGGCTTACAGCTCATGAAAACCCCAAATCCACAATCTCAGAGAATTAGAATATTACATGCAGTCAATAAAACAAGGATTGTACATAGAACAATATCAGACCTCTGAAAAGTATAAGCATGCATATGTACTCAGTACTTGGTTTGGGCCCCTTTTGCAGCAATTACTGCCTCAATGTGGCGTGGCATGGAAGCCATCAGCCTGTGGCACTGCTGAGGTGTTATGGAAGACCAGGATGCTTCAATAGCGGCCTTCAGCTCTTCTGAATTGTTCGGTCTCATGTCTCTCATCTTTCTCTTGGTAATGCCCCATAGATTCTCTGCAGAGTATTGCTCCCTGGAGATTCGATATAAAGCTCCCAGTGTTGCCTCAACCATTTGCAGATCATTGCTCCCAGAGCAACAAGCGCTGTATGCTGATTTATAATATGATCAGCATATTGCTCTGGTGAGTTTATTCCACCTGTTTTGGTGGTGGATTCACGTAGGTGATATTTGTTTTGAACACTCCTGCAATTATCAAGCACCACTTCACTTTGGATTTATTGTTTCTGGGCTTTTTATTATATTATTTATATGTGGTTTAATTGATTTATATACTCATTTGGATGTTTTTTTAATTTTTTTAGCGCAACCTGTTTTTTTCACTATTTGTGCATCCTATATGTGTTATAGGTTAGGTTTTGCAGCTGATTTATTTATTTATATATAATTTTTCCATGGCGCTATTTCAATTACCCTAATTGTTGTGCAGTAGAAGCAAAAACATTTTAGGTAGCCATATCTGTCTGAAGGGAGAATAAAGTTGAAATATTCTGTAACCTTCAGTGACATGGTGCTCAAACACTATGCAATCCACAAAGTCCCAGGACATATATGTTCTTGAATGCAAATCAAACACTGTTCAGGATTCAATGTATTCCTGCAGGTGAAAGATTAAAGTGATGTTTGCATAATCAAATAACAATCTTGAAGAAGCAATGGTGTGTGGCTAGACAGCATAACATAAAACCTATGTCAGTTTTAAAAGCATGTACAAACCCATATGCCGTGCAATCATGTGAATCAGAAAAGGCCCACATGCGTTGTATATACTGTGCTTTGAACAGTGTAAACAATCATCCTGCTGGTTCATTGGGTATCAGCTATCAGCTATAATAATGAAAGGCAGTTTTTAAAATAAAAGTGGAAAACTGTATGCTCAGATAACAGGAAGGTCTCACCAAATCCCTGAAGAATGGTCTGCTCTTAATACAGTGATAGCAGTATGGCACAGTATGGTTGCCATCTGTCTCCGTTTGCTCGGGATAGTCCATTTTAAGAGGTCTGTTGTGTCTGACAAACAAACATTCCCAGTGGTATAGTTCTTCCTCTCTCACATGTAGCCATGTCAGGGATGGTACCAGTAAGAATCACAGGCACGCCAATATGGCACTGCTGGAGCCAATCATGCATGCATGCATGGCAATTGTCTTTCCTATGCACTGCTGGGGATGACGCCACATGCACATGTTAACTCAATATGATGTGACATCCTCCCACATGAAACAGACAAGAAACTGCAGGGAGAAAACAGGGTTCCCTGTAATATACACCATCTATGCCTGACCTTTCTGCATTTGTTACCACATGCTCCTCTAATTGACATGGTCAGTTGGATACCAACCCTTTGGGGTGTTAGTATAGTTTAACTCAATTTATATAAATTTTCTAGTTTTCCTCCATGTGTAAATTTGATATCTGTCTCATATGATTATATAGTATGTGTAATCCTGGCCGCATGTAGTATTTATTATGATTTTTGCATATTTTTCCTTTCTTGTGTATCTTATAAAATGGAGGCTTTGATTTACTAAAACTGGAGCATGCACAGTCTAGTGCAGCTCTACAGAGAAACCAACCAGCTTCCATTTGTTTTTTTTTAATTTGTCAAAGCTTAACTGAACAGGCTGAAGTTAGAAGCAGATTGGCTACCATGCACAGCTGCACCAGACTTTGCAATCTACAGTCTTAGCAAATCAACCCCAATGTCTACAGTAGCATAAATTAATAACCCAACAAGGTTTTGGGTATGCCTCTGGCAGATAGGAGGAAACCATCAGAGGAATCCTTGATCCACACTACAGGAGTGATAATTGTCATCTTCTTTCGCTCTTTATGCTGATGTGTATTAGTCTGGAATGTAAACAACTATATGCACCTGACTAAAGCTAGCCATAAAACTTTCTCTCTTGTGGGCTGAACAAAAGACAATCAGTACATTTATCCATCCATGCTAAACAGCATGGGTGGAGGATTATCCACTGCTGACTATTGTACTCAGCTTCAGCTGCTGTGGCTGTCTTGCCTGTTCTTGCTTAAACAGTGATTGCATCTGATAGATTGCAGTTATTGTTAGGCCAGTAATTTTTTACCTAGGTCTGTTGACTTTTTTGATCAATCATAGTTGAGCTGGGTAGTGCTGACAGGCCCACCCACAGCTCAAATATTGGCTGATGCTACTGGAACTAAGTTCACCAACGAACCCCCACCCCCCCAAAATGTACAAAGTATTAAAAATAGAATTGTAAAAAAAAAATAAAAATAGAAAGTGTGCTCCAGACACAGAGGGGTTTATTTACTAAACTTGGTTGACTCAGAATCTTGTCCACTGCTGCATAAAAACCAATCAGCATCCAGGTTTTATTGCTGAAGCTTAACTGAACATGCTGAGGTTAGAAGCTGATTGGCTACCATGCACAGGTGCCCAAAATTCTCAGTCAACCAATTTTAGTAAATCTCTTCTAGGAAGTCAACTCCATTGACCCCTGACTTTGAAGATGGCCTATTTGGGCAGCTCTACTGGGTAAGGTCTTCCTCTGTATGCATGGCATGCAGGGGTGACAGTATCCTTTGACCTTAGCCCACATGCAAGGGCAGTAGAATTGGTCTCTCACTAGTTTGAACATCCTTTCAGGCCCTAAATGACCATGGTTGTCGTGTAAGGCAGTCAGCAGTTTCTCTATACTTCCTTGGCAAGAATAGCTGCTATTTGTCTTCAGGATCATCTGAGGGGCCGCTTTGGTAGACCTCCCCATTGCGTAACTGCAGATGATCCCAATACTTGTATACCAGTCGTGCTTCTTTTGGGGAATCTGTCAATAGTTGATGCATAGCCTCAGGGAACCATTCTTGTTCCCCACCAGCACTAAGGGGGAACCATAAGGACTCTGACTCTCAGATGATGCCTGCTTACTTTAACTCTGCTAGTTCTTCATGGAGATCTTTCAGATCACCCAATGGGACCCGTCAAACTCTCTCCCTGAATGGTTTGTCTTTCTGAAGGTGAATCCAGTGTTGGGCATGGGTTGCACATCTCACAGCGAACTCACTCTTTGAGACCATCTCTTGCGATCTCAGAAGATGGGATTTGACTCTCTTCTCATTCAGGTGGGAGCATGGTAGTTTGCGGACAGAATATCTCCAAGGGAGCACCATCTTTTGCTTCACCAAATCAGAAGGTGGGATTGGGGTGGCCGGGTTCACGTTTCTCAGCAGCATTCGGGCTCGCAATTTCACTGGTAAGTCTGTGATGTTGCGGACACTGACTGCAACCTTCCCATGGTTTGGCTGCAAAGCCCTAGTGGATATCACTTCTGGGACCACTTCCACCCCCATGTCCTCTCTCCAACAGTTGGCTTAAAAGGACAGTATAAGGGCCCTGTTGCTCTCAACTGAGTTTGACTGAGGCTTGTAGATATATCACCTCTCCAAGTTGCCATATCTTCCCTTCTCCTTCTGCTGGGGCTTCCTGCTCTTGGACTAGCTGTTGGTATGCTTGTCTCAGCATAGGGTGTATGCTCTGGTTTGGGATGTTAGACTCTAAGTGTAGCTAGCAGCCTCCTGACAAGATCAGTGTTCATCCCGATTTTCAAAGAACTGTTGTTGGCTCCAGATGCACAAGGGCATACAATGGCTAGTGCAGTGTTTCTCAACCTCTTTTCAGTCATGGCACCCTTTACAATCCTGCACAATCTCAAGGCACCCCAATATAAAATTTAAAAAACTATTCAACACAAATCTAGTACACCCAACGTTAGAGGCAATTTATTCTTTCAAAGCAAATACACCTTTTCACACTGGTACCAACTAGTATTCCAGTGGGTTTCATTTTCTCTCCCTCATTCTGCTAATGTGACCCCAGTGCTGCCAGAGAGGGCACGGGAGGACCAAACAAGGATGATGTGCATGCACTCGATGTCCTTCTTATCAATTGTTGATGTCATTGGTTCTTAGGATGCTGGCAGCTAGAAGGTCATAAAAGTGTGCAATGAAAACTTGTAACTTTGTGTACTAAAAAGGCAGGATTGATCTACCTGCTGGCTTGTATACAATTTTTGGGTATTTTGCCAGGTGCCCCTGAAGAAGTCTGAAGGCACCCCAGGGTGCCTAGGCACCCTGGTTGAGAAAGGCTGGGCTAGTGTATCAAATGTCTCAGTTTGCCCAGCCAAAGAGGGGTCAAAATTCAGCTTGACCAGTAGGTATCCATCATATGGGAAATTCTGAGTCCCAAGGCCCCATATTTCTAATTCCTCTAATTTTTGCAGGGGAAGGTGTTTAAGGTGCCTGTCATAAAAGTCTCAATACAGCAGAGTCACTTGTGCACCTGTGTCTAGAAGAGCCTTTGTATAGATACCTTTCACTTGGATTGGCACAATGGGAGAAGGTCCCACAAGTCTATCAGGAAATTTGCCAGGGGTATGGTGGCTATCCAGTCTTGTTGTTTGTACTCATGTTCCTTTCTTGATGCTCTCCCGAACTTGTTTACGTCTAAGTTGGGCCCTTGAGGACTGGTGTCCACTGACTTCCTTGGGAGCGGGTCACCTAGTCACTCCGAAACAGCAATGAGGGCACTCTGTAAGGATCTGGACTTCCCCTGGGGTCTCTTTGCACCTTTCATGTTGGAGAGAACTGCTGAAAATGGGCACCTGATTGCCTCCTTCACTGAGATCATCTGAAGTTTTCCACTGGCTTTGGGTGCTGAATCTCAGGCTTTGAGGGGCTTGGACAAACACACTGGTGATGTCCCACTCTCCCACAATTGAAACAAATACCTTGATTCACTGGCTACTGGACTTGGACAGCTACAGGGGTTAGAGGCTTCTTATGCTCCAAAACTTCTTCAGACGAGACCGTGATCCTGGCTGCCAGCAGAGCCATCATCTCCATCAATTGTGACACCTGGGTTCTCAAAAGCTCTTTCTCTGCATTGCCTTCAGCCGCACTAGCCACTCTAACCCCAGCAGCAGGCTCTGATCCTTGGACCTTCTTCTTGCCCTCCAACATGGCTTCCACTTCTCACATGGTCTGAATTAGATCAGCATTATTTAGGATTTCACCATCTCTTGAGTCTTCAAAGCTGAAGAAAACCTATTGTGCCCCGCCCTTGTTCACTGACCTGGGATCCAGACCCTTCTTTAGCAATATCTGGTGCATTATCATGACTAGACACACCTGGGTAAACAGGGGTACTGTAGACACCAGTGTTAGATACTTTCAGAAGGATAACTTTCTATAAGGCAATGCTTTCAAGAAGCTTACAATGTAAAGTCCCTAACTCCCATTCATATACTAGGGATAATTTAAACAGGAGCCTAAACAAATACCAGCATGTCTTTGAAGCATTGCAGGAAACCCACAGAGGCAGACCATGCAAACCCCATGGTTGGGATTTGAATCAGCAACCCTAGTGCCGCTAGGAAGCAGTACTAACCACTACACCACTGTGCTGTCACATCATGGTAGATTGCCACTCTGTAGTGTGATGAGTCCTAAGTCCTTGGGCATGCTCAGTGTGACTAACAGTATGTTGCAAATGGAACAGAAATACAAATATGGCACTGAATAAGCAGAATTCACAAGGCTGCTTATTGTCATTCACGAGTAAAAACATATGGAAAGATTTGCAATGATGGTGAAACCCTCCTACATATAACTACTTATTTTAATTGGCCATTTACATATAGGTGGTGGACTTCCATACGGTTCTAAGTTATTGATTTATTAATTGATATTTTTCTTTATTGGTGTGTCACTGTGGAACAGTGGTGTCACCCTCTGATTTTTTTCCCAACATTTTTATGTGTATTTATGATGTTGGGACACATATCACATTTTTTGGAATACTATTATGATCCTTTGTATTGGAATAGATATAACCAACACACATTGAATTTAGTAACACAGCGCAACATTTGCATTCCTTTTAATTTTGCTTCAGTGCTGGTATTGTGTGTGATTGGTGAAGACCGTTGTGGGAGTTTGGATTTGGATTTTTGTTAGATGCTGAGCACCAAGTGCAGTTTCTTCTGTCATTTAGTTAATATATTTCAAAAGTCTAAGTCCCTGGGCATGATCAATGCACATGGCAGTACATATATAAGTATATATACTGCAGAGAATATATGCTCAAAAAAAAAAAAGAGAATAAAACACGGCACTAGCACTATTCAAAAAACGAGAAAAAAAGAATATAGGAAACCCACGCAGGCACAGGGAGAACCTGAAGATTCCAGGCAGGTGGTGCTGTGGCTGGGATTTGAACCAACAACCCTAGTACGGCCAGGTGGAAGTGCTAACCATTTAGCCACTGTTTTAGGGTACACTCCAAAGACATGCTGGTAGGTTAATTGGATCCTGTCTAAATTGGCCCTAATATGTGTATGTATGAATGTAAGTTAGGGACCTTAGATTGTACACCCCTTGAGGGTTAGGGACTGATGTGAATGTACAAAATATATTTAAAGCGCTGTGTAAATTGACGGCTCTATATAAGTACCTGAAATAAATCATATCATATCAGAAACAAACAAACACAGCTAAATAAAATTACAAAGGAAATTAAAAGTTCTTAGAATGTCTGTCTGTGTTGGTTTTTCTGTGTATAGTAACAGTTTTATTGATGTATACCGTTAAATATATATATAAATGTTAGTCTGTTTAATGATCACATTTTACAGGAACAGGTTGACTCTTTTCCAGAAACAGGTTGACTCTTTCTAACGACATTTCCATTCTTGCCAACAAAGGCATCTACTATAGCACTTTAAAAAAAACAACAGGGTGAAGGCAGTTTACAGTTTTCCTGGTCTGGGCATGCTCAGTTGTGTCACTACTGAGATGTCTGAACTAGGTGAAGTCAATGCGTGTTAGGATTTTTTTCAATATGTCACTTTAAACAGACAAATCTAGAATTTTTTTAAAGCATTTATTCTTAAAAATGTCCAACATATGTATAGGAAGTATAAATTGCTTGAGATCATGTCATTAAAAAGATTTTTCTCTGCTGTTCACCTGACTCTAAGAGGTGAACTCATTTAGACGGTCTCTAAATTTTTGTGACCATTAGTCAATTCCAATTGTGTCTGTTTGTGGACTGAGCACTTTAGTAAATCTCTTCTCTGCCTAAGAGTAGTCAGTCATTCAAGGAACTGCGACCATTTGTAGACAAAGTGCTTTAGTAAATCAACCCCTCTGTGTCACTCATCCATACACGTAACAATCTGTGACCAATCTTGATTGAGAGAATTTATGGGCAATTATAATGTGTTCAAAAGTCCTCACAGTAACAAATGAACAAGCAAACATATAATTTGTACATCCAAAGATGATAGTCCCTGTGTCCCTGTGAAAGAATTTGTGTGCCTTAGGAGCATCCAGCTGTGTGCGCAGAACAAAGCAAAACTGCTTGCTAGAATGTAATGAGCCTCTATAATTGAGTGGTCATAAGCACTTGTGAGGTTAGTACCTCCAGCTCAGGCTCTACTTTGCTCCTCTCAGTGAAGAGACATGCCCACAAAGAACAAAAGAAAACCCGGGATGCAAAATTTATAGTGTACCATATTAAAATAAACTGATTTGTTTAAAACAAAAGTCCTCACTCACACACACATTTAGAACATATTGTTACTGCTTTTCAAGATAAGGATGATGACATCATTGTAATGAAACTGGTAGGGCAGAGCTTTGTGTTCTCGGTGGAATGATGTGTGCGAGTATTATTATTTCAGGTACTTCTATAGTGCCGTCAATTTACGCAGAGATTTGCATATATATTGTACATTCACATCAGTCCCTAACCCTCAAGGAGCGTACAATCTAAGGTAGGATCACACATGAGCTTACCTTGTGATTTGGCATTTTTTATTTGAGCCCAGTGACTATTGGAGAATGTGAGTGTAATATACTGTATCTGTGATTGTTTTCATTAATAAATGCATCAGTGAGCACTATATATTTTATATTCTGTCTTTTTGAGCCTAGTTTGTGTAAAAGACTAAGCTTGACCTTTTCCACCCTGTGACTACAAGCTGGAATTCCAGGCTGAAGAGAAAGGGAAAACACATAGCTCCAGATCTTCTGGCAGAGTCTGATGTATGAGTGACGTAATATGAGCGGCAAAGGTCAGAGGGACAGGAAGAGCAGAGTAAAGAAACATGGCAGCTATTTCTTTTGGAACCTAATGCAGTATTGGCTTTTATGTATTCTATATACTGCTATTGATGGAGAGTGAAGGTACAGTGGAGCCATAGGAGTGGAGTACTGCCATACTGCATGAATATGTTGTGGGATTGGTCCCTTTACACACTTTTGACTTTTCTTTAAATTGAGAGCCCAACAGTTCCAGTAAGGGCTCACTCACCTGTGGTCACCAGAATAAACCTAGAGTGTCACTTTCTCTTCAGCCCTGCTGGATAAGCAGGTCTTTCTCTTCTGTTGTTTGAAGCATATCCATTATCATGGACATTTCTTGATGTGGACATTCATTTGATTATGGTGGACTGTCACTTTTTTGAATATGGTGTTTAGTGCTGCACTTTATATATTATGAGTAGATAACCATCCCTGCTGGAGGGGTTTGATATGGAGCCCGAATACCTTTTTAATAGGTATTTGCCTTTGTGATGAGAATTACATATTAAAGGTAAGAGCTACTCTTTGGGGAAGGGTCTGCATGGAAAGCACCTATTAAGCATAGTTTCTACACAAAACATTATAGATGGTTATGCACTTTGAATTTTTTGTACTATTCATTGCACTTATTGTTGGAAAGAAGGAAACAAGAGTGTTGTAGATGTTGGTGAATTGTATGAAGGAATGTTTTTTGGGGCAATAGAAATATTCTGATTTTTAAGAAAGAGTATTTGAATGTGAGAGAATTTGTGGCCACGATCCGTGGAGGGTTATATGGATATGGTTATTTTGATTGTCTTAAGATGGACAAGGAAGAGGCTGAGAAAATCTAGCTTTTTAGTTCATGCAAGAGTTGTATTTCCTAAACAGTCTATTATATGAGAAAATCCATACTTTATGTTTTGTTTGCTTTTTTTTTTGCTTTTGCAGTGGGGCATGTTTATTGTTTTGACCCTTTTATTCCTTTGTACAATAATTTCATTTATGTGAATTTTCATATGATTCTTTGCTTTTCTTTGAATGTGATTAGCTGTTTTAAATTATATGCAAGTTGTGCTAGCCGCTAGTGGAGCTATCTCATATGTTAATTTCCCCCCCCCTTTTTATGTGAGCATTTATTTGATTGTACCATTTAGTAATTTTTTTACTCTGCGTGTTTGTTGCTTTGGAGAATGCAGTCTTTAGCTTTGTGTGCAATTTTTTCCTTTTTACACTGAAGCCCCTTTGATGCCCATCTTATATAAGTAGCAGTGGAAGAATGGTGTGCAAAACAACTTGTCCCTTTGTTGATGAAGATAAGGACCTCTTCCCCACAAACCTGGCCCATTAGTTATGGAGGTATGCAAGCCGCCGGCTTATTGGATAAGAGAAAAATATATAAGTGGAAATAACGACAAAAAGTGTTCTACTATAATCAATTAACACAAGCTGCTAAACCTTACCTATACAAATTAAATAGTGATAAAATTAAACTTTGAAAAAATTATTTTATGCGACCAAAAAATGTCTTTAAGGATTTTCTCTTTCCATCAACAGTGAACGATGTCCATCACCACAAAAACAGATTTGTGCAAATCCACCACCAACAGAAATGAATGAACTCACCAAAGCAAATTGCCAGTTAAATTATAAACCAGCAATTGCACTTTTTTGCTCTGGAATCAATACTCTGCAGGCAGACTCAGCAGTGACCAGCTTTACAAATTATTCCTCTCTCAGCTTGTTGATGTAGTATTCTACAGGTCGGGGAGACCCAGATATCCAGACACTTATTTATCCTCTTTGGGAGCAATGCTCTGCAGATCTATAAACTCAGCAGCAGAAAACTTCCAAACCGAATTCCAAGAATTTCATGCACAGGCTCAGAGAAGAAAGAAAAAACAAAGCAAACGATCGTGTGATATCGTACGACACGTTTATTCGTAAAAACTCATCATAGTCCACTCACATGGAACAGTGTCATAGCCGACACTAGCAACATACACATTTCGTTAAAATCACAGAAAGCTGAACACGCCAGCCTCTTACAGCACTTACTGAAGCTCTACCCTACGCGTTTCGTCATCCGGCGTCTTAACGGAGTGGAAGGATGAACCAATAACGGCGTGGGCAGGGCAGAGCATACCCCTTACTCGGATATGTAAATCACATATATATATATATATACGTGATTTTCCGCAGCCCTGTCACCCTGTAGCAGTGCTTCTACTATAAGGCGGCAGGCAAGTGGTTAATCATGTCATTTAGCAATGTAGATCCACATAAGTCATGATTCTTGACACTCACCAACCCCCTAAAGGACAAAAACACTGACCCCAGACACACATCTGGTCTTGGCACTTCAGGTCTGCTAAATGACAGGTAAAGCACATACAGCACATACATACAAAGGAGCAAGATTCCTTGGGTGATGTCATTGACTAAGAATGGACATACTCATATTTGGTCAAAGACATCACTTGGATGCATGTCATTTGTATACATTTGTCTTCAGACAGAACCCTTAGCTCATCCATAATTATAACAGCAGTAATGTTATTGTGATGGATGGTCATTCTGTGATGCCATATGAAATCTTCAATAAGCTTTTTATTCATTTTATCAACAAGATATTTTAAACAATATTGTAGATTGTAAGCTCCAAGGAGCAGGGCCCTCAATTCCCTCTTGTATTGAACTGTATTGTTACTGTATTGTCTCCCACTATACAGTAATGTAAAGCGCTGAGCAAACCGTTGGCGCTATATAAATCCTGTATAATAATAATAATAAATAAAGGTGATACTTTCTAAAAACTATTTGTCCTTTTTGCTTAATATGTGACATATTGACACCTCAAGATCCCCTAGCATTTATGTTCTCTTTTCACTGTTATATGCATTTGGGATATGGTGTGGTGATATTCAATATGCGGACTATAATATTATTATTATTATTCAGGATTTATATAGCGCCAACAGTTTGCTCAGCGCTTTACAATATAAAGGGAGACAATACAGCAACAATACAGTTCAATACAAGAGGGTTAATATGATTAAATAGAGTTCAGAATACGACAAGAAATGTGTATACGTATCTTAGGATTGTGGTTATGAGAGCATTGTATCTGAATAGAACAATGAACAGGGATGCAATGTAGAAAATATAGATGGTGGTGCAGCTTTTGTGTTAAAGGGTACAAAAAAACTTTTACTTTTGTGCTTGATGAACAGATGAAAAGATTTTTCCTCCAAGATGCCTAGAACATATTGTTTGGGGTCTAAGTCTATGTTTATTGTAGAGCTTTATTGATTATATCCACCAAATCACCCCAACACCTTGGGAGTTTCAGGCACTGCCAGATCATGTCGATCAGGCCCCCATGATATCTTTGCCACCTGGGCAATATGGGACCCTCTCTGAAGACAATTTTATGCAGCTTAACTGGGGTGCAGGGCAAAGAGGTTGGGTAAAATTTAAAGAACTCATCTAAAACAGATTGCAAGGCAATCTTCCATTAGTCTGCCAGCAGTGCACTGACATTGTGTTCCCAGTGTTCAGCTACCTTGCAAGGATACCCCTCTAATTAGACATTTAGGAGTAGGGCATAACAACTGGATATAAATCCCTTGGCGGAGGTGGTATGTTGCATCATGTTAAAGACTGGGGTGAGAGAGAGGTGTAA
Source organism: Staurois parvus (assembly GCF_062004578.1). Lineage (NCBI taxonomy): Eukaryota > Metazoa > Chordata > Amphibia > Anura > Ranidae > Staurois > Staurois parvus. The sequence continues at coordinate 6,899,567 of NW_028319936.1, read as the reverse complement.
TACCTGCAGGTATGTCTGGCCCAGGTTTCTGGGCCATTATAGCATGCTTAAGGTGCAAGTAATAAAAGGCACTGCAAACTGAAGTTGGCCAATTCAGGGTAAGTATCATTTTGACCAAATGTGGCTAAAGGCAGTAAAGCTCGTTACCTGCTGCAATTGCTTCTCCTTTACCCAAACTTTGCATAATATTCTGTAAATGGGGAAAGTTTTATTGGGTTTACAAAATGTAAAGACTCCAATCCCATAAGCAGAGATTGAGATTTAGTAAAGGATAACATAATAGACATTGTAGATTCCTTGTGAGCAGCATCATCAACAGATAGCTATGCAAGCCTATGCACTATATGCTGGAGTTGAGAAGCTAAATAATACACCCATGGGTTCGGGTGAGTTACAACTCCCTGTCTATAGGGTGCTGCAGTTATTCCAACTTAATCCTTGGGGGTTTCTCCTGCCAGATAAGTGCCCAAAAAACATGAGTTAAAAATGTGAACAGTCCACAGAGGGATAACAACTGGTGTACTATGGAGGAAGTAGAGCAATTGGGGCAACCATATCATCTTAATAAGGTTATTTCTGTGAATCAAATAGCCATAGTTTATTCCACTGTTAAACCTTATTACTGAAACTAGACAATACAGGCCTCATAGTCAAAAGGCTGCAATCCAATAGATTAGGCAAAATCATAATTCCTAGATATTTAAATGTAGTGGTTACTTGAACTGGCCAAAAGGAAGACAGCAGAGTCAGAGTCAGAATGGCATTAGGGCAGACTTAGCCAAGTTAAGGGTAAGGCCGAAGTGTAAACCAAACTATGATATGGTAACCATAGCCTCTTTAAGGGAACAATCCATGTATCCCAGAAAGAGGAGCATTTCATTGGCATAAAACATGAGTTTCTTGTACATATCCCCATGTTTGAACCCCACAATACCATCATTTCAACTGATGAGAACCGCCAGTGGCCCTATGGCCAAGGCGATAAACAATGGCTAGAATGGATAGCCCTACCGGCCAACAAAAGACAGTGCAGAGAACAATTGTGTGCAGTGGCTTCTGGCAATCATATTACAGTGTTTTTACTTTTAGTCAATTAGAACAATTAAAAAAATGCTGATTGTTACTTAGGTTACTGGACTTTGCAGACAGTTCATTAAAATACCCCTATTAAAGAAAAGCAATAGTCATCTTCTTTATACCAGGCACAAGCATATTTTTTTGCTTTTAGGTGCACTGATGTTCTTTTACTGTTATATTTAGAGATGAGCGAATCGAACATGACGAAGTGGAATTCGTTTCGAAGATTTGGAAAAATTCGATTCGCGACGAATCCGAAGATTAGCAAACTTCGGATGCACGAATCGAATTTTCCCAAAAATGGCGGCGACATGTGTGGCGACAGGAGAAAATGGACAGAGAAGATGGGGCGGGGATCTCTGGGAAGGCACGCAGACAAGGCGCGCTGACCCATAATGCATTCATGAGTCATGAATCATGACATGTGATCGCATTAGCCAATCAGCAGCCAGCCAGCCAGCACTGTGTAATGGTGGAGCTATAAATCGCGGCCATCTTCGAATTCTCCATTAGCCTCCGGTCATTCAAGAGAGACAGACCTCTGTGTATTGAGGGACAGAGTTAGGGCCACAGAGACTTTAGGGCCACAGAATTGTTACTCAGGGACACAGAATCGTTACTCAGGGACACAGAATCGTTACTCAGGGACACAGAATCGTTACTTATTGTACGTTCAAAGAGTTAAATCCATTTAGACGCCGGCTGGCGGTAATATTTTTTGGGTGATTAGTGCATTCCAGTGACACAAACGTACAGTTTCCAGCCAACGGCAAGCTGCAATTGACCGATTGTGTACAATAAACTGACTTTCTGCTTCACAACCACTATTGTACGTTCAAAGAGTTAGATCCATTTACACGCCGGGTGGCGGTAATATTTTTTGGGTGATTAGTGCATTCCAGTGACATATACGTACAGTTTCCAGCCAACGGCAAGCTGCAATTGACCATTTGTGCAAAATAAACTGACTTTCTGCTTCACAACCACTATTGTACGTTCAAAGAGTTAGATCCATTTACACGCCGGGTGGCGGTAATATTTTTTGGGTGATTAGTGCATTCCAGTGACATAAACGTACAGTTTCCAGCCAACGGCAAGCTGCAATTGACCGATTGTGCTAAATAAACTGACTTTCTGCTTCACAACCACTATTGTACGTTCAAAGAGTTAAATCCATTTAGACGCCGGCTGGCGGTAATATTTTTTGGGTGATTAGTGCATTCCAGTGACACAAACGTACAGTTTCCAGCCAACGGCAAGCTACAATTGACCGATTGTGTACAATAAACTGACTTTCTGCTTCACAACCACTATTGTACGTTCAAAGAGTTAGATCCATTTACACGCCGGGTGGCGGTAATATTTTTTGGGTGATTAGTGCATTCCAGTGACATAAACGTACAGTTTCCAGCCAATGGCAAGCTGCAATTGACCGATTGTGCTAAATAAACTGACTTTCTGCTTCACAACCACTATTGTACATTCAAAGAGTTAAATCCATATACACGCCGGGTGGCGGTAATATTTTTTGGGTGATTAGTGCATTCCAGTGACATAAACATACAGTTTCCAGCCAACGGCAAGCTGCAATTGACCGATTGTGCTAAATAAACTGACTTTCTGCTTCACAACCACTATTGTACGTTCAAAGAGTTAAATCCATATACACGCCGGGTGGCGGTAATATTTTTTGGGTGATTAGTGCATTCCAGTGACATAAACGTACAGTTTCCAGCCAACAGCAAGCTGCAATTGACCGATTGTGCTAAATAAACTGACTTTCTGCTTCACAACCACTATTGTACGTTCAAAGAGTTAAATCCATATACACGCCGGGTGGCGGTAATATTTTTTGGGTGATTAGTGCATTCCAGTGACATAAACGTACAGTTTCCAGCCAACGGCAAGCTGCAATTGACCGATTGTGCTAAATAAACTGACTTTCTGCTTCACAACCACTATTGTACGTTCAAAGAGTTAAATCCGGTTTTATTTTTGGGGTGCTTATTGAATTAAAGAGTATGTCAGACAACACGCAGAGGAGTGGCAGAGGAGGCAATGTTTCAGGAGCGAGCAGACGTGGCAGCAGAGGAAGGGGTCGAGGCAGCACTAGTCGCAGCCAGAGGCCAGTGCTCCCGGTGTCATCCAGCGGTCGTGTCTCCACCGACAACCCTGCCGTCATCGATTGGTTGACTCGGTCGTCTTCCTCTTCCCAGGTCACCTCTGACACCTACAGCCAACGGTCGGTGGGTACGTCAGACACAACCGTTAGTTGGCATGGCCCGGGAGCAAGCCCACTGAAATCACGTGTCCTCGACCTGCCCCTGTCCTTTGCTGTTCCCTCACCAAGCGAAGTATCGCATGCTGTGGGCTCAGCCCCACTGTACAGTGAGGAAGAGCTAACAGAGGGCGGTCAGGAACGGGGGGAGACATCCGCCTCTTCAGCAGCCAGGCGAAGAAGTACTGGCGAGGAGAGTGGCTCGGTAGCCGGTCTAGAGACAGGTCTGTCTCCTGACCCACACACAGCCGAGGGGGCTAGTAGTGACGCGGAGACCCTAATTGATGATGATGAGGCTGATCGCACTTGGCAGCCTCGTCGTCATCAGGCTATTGCTTCCGCATCATCAGGAGAAGAGGGTGCCAGCTTGCCAGCGAGCAAAACAGTCGGTGGGTTGCCCAGGAGGCAGCAGGGTCACGGCGGTGTGGCAATTTTTCGTCAAGCCACCCGAGGAAGTAAACGTAGCCGTATGTCGACTATGTGGCCAGAAAGTCAAGCGTGGCCAGGGGGCCCATGTTGGGACTACAGCGTTGCGTCAGCATATGCAGCGTCGCCATTCGGTGGCCTGGGAAAACCGTGATAAAGATACGGCGGTTCTGCCTGCCCCAGCCCCCGCTCCATCACCCGCTCCGTTACTTGCTCCGTCACCCGACGTCAATCGCCCTCTATCAGCCAGTCAAGGCTCCAACACCTCTGCTGAGGGGAGTTGTCGCTCGTTGGCATCTTCCGCTCGTTCAGATGCTCCTTCTCCTGCTACTCCTCTTCACGGATTCCATCAGCAGTCTTTCTTGGAATCCGTTTCCAAGAGACAACAGTTTGTGAGCACGCACCCGACGGTGCAGAAGCTGAACGTCCTCCTGTCCAAGTTGCTGGTGCTGCAGTCCCTCCCTTTCCAAGTGGTGGACTCAGCACCTTTCCGAGAAATGATGGCTTGTGCCGAGCCGCGGTGGAGAGTGCCAAGCCAGCATTTCTTCGCCAAAAAGGCAGTGCCAGCCCTGCATTCACATGTAGAAGAGATGGTGGGCCAGTCTTTGAGCATGTCGGTCTCTGCCAAAGTGCACGGCAGCGCCGACGTGTGGAGCTGTAACTACGGTCAGGGACAGTACATGTCATTTACGGCCCACTGGGTGAACGTGGTGCCGGCACAGCCGCACCAGCAACTTGGACAGGTCACGCCGCTTTTGCCTCCACGTTTGCACGTCCTTGGTCCAGCAAATATGTCCGCCTCTACCACCTCTTCTTCCGCCGTGTCCTCAGCCGCCACCCCCGTGCCAAGTCCCATTACCCGACCGGCATATCACATGTGCAGGGCGCAACGGTGTCACGCTGTGCTGCACCTGGTATGCCTTGGCGAACGTAGTCACACAGGGGAGGAACTTCTGACTGTAATGAACAGAGAAATCGACAGATGGCTGTCTCCGCGCAAACTGAAAATCGGAACCATGTTGACCGACAACGGAAAGAACATGGTGTCTGCTCTGCGTCAAGGAAGGTTGTGCCATGCGCCATGCATGGCTCACGTGTTCAATCTGGTTGTCAAGCGGTTCCTAAAATCCACCATCCCACTGCAAGACATCCTTAAAATGTCACGTAAACTTTGCATGCATTTCAGCCATTCCTACACCGCAAAGCACACCCTCCTTGAGCTGCAGCGGCAGAACGGAATTCCACAGCATCGCCTGATCTGCGACGTTGCAACAAGGTGGAATTCAACCCTACATATGTTAGACCGCCTTTACGAACAGCGAAAGGCCATCACCGATTTCCTGATGTTACAAGCGGATAAAGGTACTCCCCTGTGTAACTTAGATGTCAGCCATTGGCAGCTCATGCGTGACACCTGCCGCTTGCTCAGGCCCTTTGAGGAGGCCACGCTATTCGTGAGTCGGCAGGACTATGGGATGAACGACGTCATTCCTCTGTTGCACGTCCTGGAACAAATGCTGTTAACAATGGCTGGTCAGGGTGCGGTAGACGTGGCGCACAGATCTCAACGCCACATGACCCCTGTGGGGGCAGGACAGGAAGAAGAGGAGGAGGTAGAGGAGGACATTGGTGCTCAGGAATTATTGAGTGAAATGGGTGGTTTTTCCACTCAGCGGACAGGAGTGGAGGAGCAGGAGCATCTGGTAGAGGAGGAGGAGACAGAGGACCCAGACGCACCGTGGCAGTATGCTGTGGAGATGGAGGCAGGGAGTCCCTCGCATTCCTTGGCACAAATGGCCCATAGCATGCTCGGTTGCTTGCGTAGCGACAGCCGAATAATAACCATCAGACAGAGGGATGACTTTTGGCTGTCCACCTTGTTGGACCCTCGCTACCGTTCAAAAATGGTGGCCTTTTTCACACCTGCTGAGAGGGAGGCCAAAATAAAGTACTATAAAAACCACCTATGTAGTCAGTTGGTCTCTGCCTTTCTGCGCCAACGTCCATCCTCAGACACTGTGGGCCCTGTGCGCTCGCGTTCCGCTGCCATGGCAGCAGGGGAGGGGTGGGGTGGTAGGAGCAGTGGCAGCTCCACCAGCAGCGGCTGCCTCAGTCTGCAGTCGATGTTGAGTAGCTTTCTTCACCAGCGCAGTGAGGAAACTACTAACCAGCCGCAGCAGCAGCAGCATCAGGTGGACCTGGAGCAGGACCTCAAACAACAGGCTTGGGCCTACTTGGACAGCACCCTGCCAACCGAGGTAGACAATCCCCTTGACTACTGGGCAACGAAACTTGACCTTTGGCCCCAACTAGCTGAATTTGCCCTTGAAAGGCTGTCATGCCCGGCCAGTAGCGTGGCATCGGAGCGCGTGTTTAGTGCGGCAGGAGGTATTGTAACTCCGCGGAGGACACGACTGTCCACCCACAGTGTGGAGAGACTCACGTTTGTGAAAATGAATCAGGCGTGGATTAGTCTGAATTTCAAACCACCAGTTCCTGACACAACTGACTAAATCCGCCATGAATCATGCCCCAAACATGTTATTAGGGACAAATAGGCCGCTGTCTTTACAACTTTATAATTCCATGCAGTATATAGCCCTATCGGCCACTTTCTGGCATCCAGTTGCTGTAGCCCCCATTACCACACTGTGCCACGGGCCCCTGTACCGCCTTCTCATACTGCTGCCAGATCCATCCTCTGCCATGTGCGTCTTTGTCGTCTGCTCACGCTGCTGGGTTCCAGTTTTAAACCTAGGCCTGTGTATGGCTTCCGAATACTGCTGCATCCACCGCCACCCTGCGCCATGTGTCTCTGTCGTCTGCTCACGCTGCTGACGGCTTCCGCTTTTTAACCGAGGCCTGTGTTTGGCTTCCGAATACTGCTGCATCCACCGCCACCCTGCGCCATGTGTCTCTGTCGTCTGCTCACGCTGCTGACGGCTTCCGCTTTTTAACCGAGGCCTGTGTTTGGCTTCCGAATACTGCTGCATCCACCGCCACCCTGCGCCATGTGTCTCTGTCGTCTGCTCACGCTGCTGACGGCTTCCGCTTTTTAACCGAGGCCTGTGTTTGGCTTCCGAATACTGCTGCCTCCACCGCCACCCTGCGCCATGTGCCACTTTCAGGTCTCCTTACACTGTTGGTGGGTTCCATTTTGTGATAGGGTGCTGTATGGCCTTCGATTGCTGCTGCCTCTACCGCCACCCTGCGCCATGTGCCTCTGTCATCTGCTCACGCTGCTGACGGCTTCCGCTTTTTAACCGAGGCCTGTGTTTGGCTTGCGAATACTGCTGCATCCACCGCCACCCTGCGCCATGTGTCTCTGTCGTCTGCTCACGCTGCTGACGGCTTCCGCTTTTTAACCTAGGCCTGTGTATGGCCTTCAATTGAAGCTGCTTCTGCTCCGCCACTCTGCCATTGGACTCTTGATAGTCGTCTCCCCACGCTGCTGCTGGGGGGACTTTTTAACATAGGCCTCTGTATGGCCTTCAATTTTAGCTGCTTACGCTCCGCCACTCTGCCATGGGCCCCTGTACCGCCTCCTCATGCTGCTGCCAGGCCCGTAATCTGCCATGGGCCCCCGTACCGACTCCTCATGCTGCTGCCAGGCCCGTAATCTGTCATGGGCCCCTGTACCGCCTCCTCATGCTGCTGCCAGGTCCAGAGTGTGTCATGGGTCCCTGTACGGCCTCCCATTGCTGCTGTCTCCATCGCCACACTCTGCCATGTGCCACTTTCAGGTCTCCTCACACTGCTGGTGGGTTCCATTTTGTCATAGGGTGCTGTATGGCCTCCCATTGCTGCTGCCTCCACCGCCACACTGTGGCTCCACACTCTGGTTTTGGCCCCGTGACTGCCCAAATGAGTGAAGTGTGCGGTGATTCTAAGATCGACGGCACTCATCTGCATGTCATACTGACTGACAGTATTATTTCTCTTCCCCAGCAGACTCCAAGGGCATTTAAATTAAAGGTACAGTGTTCTGCACTAATATAAAGGCTCTCTGAAGCCTAGAAACACCCTTTTTATAAGTTAAATTCGCAGCGAATATATTCGCCTCGAATCGAATTTATTCCGCGAATTCGGCGAATCAGCCGAATCGAATTTTTGAATAATTCGCTCATCTCTAGTTATATTATATACAGTATATGACATGGTTTATTCCATTATTGATTCATGGCCAGCAGTGCATATTGTGCTACAGCTTTCATATTGCAGCTGCAATGTCTGAAATTGGGCCGTTACCTTAGGAATATTAGAAATTAGGTATTCAGCCTTGATGTACATTTTTATGAGGGATTTAGTACTTTGCTTCAAATTATAAGATTGTCAGTCTTTTCAGTTTTATGTGGTAGGACTTAAGAAAAAGTGACTTAGTTGATAGAAAAAGCCCCTAAAAACCAGCAACATATTTAAATCTCTAGTAAGCAGTTTAAACGATTTGGCGCACTCAGCAAAACAAAAATTAAGTAGCATATTATCAAATAGGTCAAGGAATTACTGCTAGAAAGGTAGTATGTTTTACTGCTTGAATTAATGACTTGCATCCACATCTATTATTGTGAGCTTCAATAATGCCCTTTAAAATAGAGTGTGGGGCTTTGTCAGAATTTCCCATATGGAGAGCTATTATAAAAGTTCACTTCTGTTAACTTTTTGAGGGGTAAATATACAACAGCTGTAAACTATTTATTTATTCTTGTCAGCTGGAACTGCTGGGTGCAGTTAGAGGAAAGGGTATGCCAAGCTGAGATGCAGTTGTGAAAACATATTTCATAGTTCAGATTTACCACTGTACAGTTTATAACTTCGTTTTTTTAATGAACCAAGTTGCTCACTCTTGTTTTAAGAGGTAGTGCAGGGAAATAATGAAAACATTTTACAGGTTAGCATTATTTTATATATTATATTTTGTATATAAATTATATTATTGAAAGGCGCAGCGACCCATTGCAATCAAGGGGTTTTCAATCGTTGCATTTAGGTCAAGTGAATTTTTTTTTTGTAAATTTTCATTTGTCATTCATTTTTGCACTGTACACATTGCAGTTTGTCTTAAGAAGTAAGCATAACCATGTTTTCCATTTGTGAGAGCCAGGTGGGCATTGACATAGCCAACATCTTTTCCTATGCACTAAAGAAAGCATGTAGGATCCCAACTATGAGGAAAGATTATCAAAACTAAATCTTTTCATCCTTGAGATTAGTTAATTAAAGCATATCTAAACCTAAAAACGTAATAAATATAGCAACTTACTAGTCTATAGATGTGATGGTTGCATTCTCTTTTTATTCTTGCCAGAACTGCAGTGTCGTTATCTCTGTCTGTGAGTTGGGAAGAAAGCACAAATATTATTACATTTTATGTGTAAGCTACTAGTCCAATTGAACCATAATGTAATTGAAATGAACAAAGACAGGCATGTTTAAAGTCTAGTTTGTGTGACAAGAGCTCATTTCATTAAAACACTGGAGCAATGAGTGTGGCCACAAAGGGACAGGAACTGTATTATTGAAGGTTTACCAGGTGACAATAAAGAATAACAGTCCTGAAAAAAGAAAGCTGATGCATTTAGGGACTGGTAAGCTAAAATGTATTACATTTTCATTTTTGGGTTTAGATATGCCTTAAAGTATTACTAAACCCACAACAGTAAAATCAGTCTGTATATGCAGTAAAGCATCCTTGTTATATGCACTGTGGAACCTAAGGGGTTAATCTGCTGCATTGAGTAAAAAGGCTGTTTGATCCTCACTTCTCTGCTCCTCCCCTTCTTCAAGTGTCCCCCTCTTAGCTGCTGATAAGACATATCATGTAGAGTCACTTTGCATAGTCTCAGTTTGGGGTTTATGGCTAGAGAGGTTTTTTTTTCTTGGGAGGGTGCATGTGATCAGCACAGGGCCAATCAGCACTGTCCAGACAGAGGTCAGGGGTCCTGCACCCTCCTAGACAGAAATAAATCTCCTCCTACAAGCTTTAACATGTGCTCTGCTGGACACTGATAGAAGTCACAAGACTGCTCTAACTGCTGATGAGAAAAGGTATTTAGCAGTTCATATTTACTAAAATAATTGCATTTCCATGTTATGTGTACTGTAGGAGATCAGATATAGTGAATGCAGGGTCCGGGTTTTAGTAACACTTTAAACAGATATGTCAAAATCGTAAGACCCCTACAGAAAATTCATTTTTTATGAGCTTGCATTTGCTCTGCTCAGCTGACTCCCAGCTGTAATGTAAAAGTGATCTGGACTGCAGTAAAGCCACTCCATCACTTTTACAGTGCAGACAGTGTGGTGACCCCTCCCTTTCCTGGCTCTCCAATCTGTGGACTGCCTTGGAAGGATTTATTTAATAATAGCCCCTCAACTCTCTAAGTAAAACACCTATAAAGATGTTTTAGTAACAAAGCTATTGTGGAAAAAAACTATACAACTCAGTCCTGGATTTTGTCACTTTCAGAAAGTATGGGTAATATCCCCAATTTGTGCAAATAACCTGCATGCTGGGTGTTATGTATGCAAATATGTTATAGTAAGACTTTTATAATAATTTTTATAACACAAAAGCAAACATCAAGCACCTCTTGGTGCATTAACTGTGGTACTAGGAATGTGAAACTATGGGTAGGAGACGATGGGAACGGGTTTAACTCATGGGGAATGTATGTATTTATGAATTGTTGGACATGATGTGGATTTTTGTAATCAAAAAAAAAAATTAGAAAAGAAAAATAAAAATAAAAAAATGGTAATATTTGCACCCACAATTTAATCTTCTGAATCTGCCATAAAACTGCTGCTAAGGGTAATGGCAACAGTATAGGAACCTCCTAACTACTCAGAGAAAGGAAATTAAGAAAATGTAGATTTTGCATTAAAAGTGGACAATTTATGATGAATAAAAACAATGGCGTCACTCACCTGATCCTGAAATATACAGAGTTTCTTGTGGCCACTGAAACTTTTTCTGTCACCTGCTGTAGTCAGCAGTCAGGCTGTAGTCCAGATGCAGGTTTTCCCATGCACAGGGAGCCTGTATGCTAGTCACTTTCTGATAGTTGTATTTCTGCAGAGTCCTCACAGTTGTAGAGCAAAGGTCTTTGTAGACATCCAGTTCTTGGAATAATTTCTAGGTAGTGCATTTTGGGCACCTCCCTCTGTTAAGACTTTGAAGAATCATTTGATCATACTCATTATTGCTTTGGAAAACCCAAACTTTTGGATTCAGCACGAGTGGTATTACAATTAAACTGAGACCTACTATTCTTGTGCTTGAAATAATTTTTATAACAAGGATAGCAAAAGTAATAGCAAAGAGTTACAGGCATGACTGGTTTTCTTAGTTTTGCACTAAAAAGAGCAAACTAAAAAAAAGTGAACTACTGAATAATTCCATTTTTCAAGACAGATGAAAAATAAATTATTATTTTTGCCATTAAATAATTAGAGAAAAAAACGATGAACACATTAGTAAAGTTATCTTATGAAGGTATGCAACAACTCAAATTATAATTTACTTTATGAAATAGCTTAGTCTTGAAATAATTTTGTTGTGTTATCTGTAATGATTATCAATGTAACTGTGAACACAGTGAGGTCATACAAATAGGACAGTCATAATAAGAACATTGATCTAGGAAACGTAGGTCAGAATACATATAATTGGTTATATTTATACTGATCTGAAAGTGTTTTGCTTAAGCGTTTTTTTGGAATAAAGTATTTTTATTCAAGTTTAAAACTTGCTAATTATGCTATCCTAAGCATTCTCATAAAAATATCTCCAGGAATGTGGGATACCTATCCATTTGTGAATGCATCACTGCACATCACCTACTATGATCTTCCCTTCAGTATGACCATTGGGCGTTAGCAGTGCTGTCATAGGTAGCAGGGGACATAGGGGCATAGCTGAAATGCACAGAAGAAAAAGTATCTAAGCAGAATAGGCAAACAAGGGAATACTGCATTACGAGCTTGTGGCAAATGGCTCTAATTGGAGTGCCTGAGTGCCTGATCTTCTCCTGAGTTGTCAAAGTTACAAGTGGACTTTTGTGGCAGGACAATTCCCAGTATGCAACTCCTAGGATTGCCTAGATCAGGGGTGTCAAGCTGGTGGCCCTCCAGTTGTTGCGAAATTCCCATCATGCCTCTGCCTTTGGGAGTCATGCTTATAACTGTCAATCTTGCAATGCCTCATGGGACTTGTAGTTTGGCACCAGCTGGAGGGCCTCCAGTTTGACACTCGTGACCTAGATGGATTAACCTAAGACAAAAGGCAGGGAAAGATTGCCAGTACCCAACAGACAGACAGGAACAGACAGAGCTGCAACTAGGATCAACAGTATACACATACAAACAGATAGGATGGGAAGCAAAGTCAATACAAGTCAGAATAATTAATGCGATTGTAAAAGCTCAAGGTTTTTTGGCAGTCTATGCATGAAGGTAAAAAACTTTCTCTTTGCAGCAGCTCCCCCAGCCCTCCCTAATACTCACCTAAGCCCCCTCTCGATCCAACGGTGTGCACTCGAGTAATCCCGGGACTCCCTCTTCTCATTGGCTGAGACAGCAGTGAGAGGCCTTGGATCCTTCTGCTGTCAATCTGAGCCAATGAGAAGAGAGGGGGCAGGGCCAAGCTGCGGCTCCATGTGTGAATGGACAAACAGAGCAGTAGGTGCCCCCATAGCAAGCTGCTTGCTGTGGGGGCACCCGATAGGAGGAAGGGAGCAGGAGCGCCGTCAAGGGACCTGAGAAAAGGAGGATCTGGGCTGCTCTGTACAAAACCACTGCAAAGAGAAGGTAATTATGATGTGTTTTTTTTTTTTTTAAATAACAGCCTTTAATATTACTTTAAGACAGAAGGCTCTAGCTGGAATGGAGAAAAAGCCAGAAGCTAAAGAGCTAGTGTAAAGTTACGTACACATGATGAGAATATCGGCCAAACGATTGTCGTTTTTTTTTTTGCATGCTAGTCTCATATTGAAAGTGAAGAGGTTGTTAATGTTATGAAAATTCTTGTATGACAGAATCAAAATGCAAAAGTGATGTAATGTATTGTATTTTCGTACGAAAACTATACTGATTAAACAAAAATTTTAGTGCTTGTCCCATCTAATAATTTTGGACGAAAGCTGGTTGCAAACAATCAGATTATCGTACGATCGATTCGAAAGTGGTATTTTTGATATGATTTTCTGATCATGTGCACTAGGCTTTAGTGTTGAGTAATGCAAACTGATCCACCAGCACTTGCTGGTGAAGGCGAATCTCCTAAATAGTTGAAAACACAAAATAGTTTATAAAGAGATGAAGACAGACACACACACCAGGGAAAACATGCCAGACTTGAGATGTTAAAAAGAAACACACATCAGACAGAGAATATGGGAAATTCCATTTTTGCCCCCTGGGGAAACTCTATAAAGCCCAGTCTTCACAATCAATGATCAATTTTTTCCATAAATTGCAGAAGAAAAAGGTATGGCATGTAAACACAACATTGGGGAGTGGGATTTTTTAGACACATCTCTAATATTTGTGGAGCTAAACTGCGGAAATGAGGATACATTTCAGAATGTTTTACTATAAAGAAAACCAAATGTATCTAGCTATATAGGTATGTCAGAATTCTAATCACCTTTAGGCAGTCCTGGGTAAGTACTTTGGGTTAAGGGACATCACAAAAGCACATTTGCAATTACCTTTTTATCTTACTGTATATAGTCCCTTTGAACAACTTAAAGTCTTACTAATCCCACAACAGTAAAAGCAGTTTGTATATGCAGTAAAGCATGCTTGTTCTACTCACTGTGGAACCTAAGGGGTTAATCATCTGCATTGGGTTAAAAAGATTTTTGATCCTGTCTTCTCTGAACCTCCCCTTTTACCACATTCCCCATTTCATCTTCTGAATGTCTACCTTGGGGACACTGCACATGCTCAGTTTGGTGTGTACTTCTAGAGAGTTTTTTCTTTTTCTTTGAAGGGTGCATCTGATCAGCACAGGGCCAATCAGCACTGTCCAGACAGAGGGTTATGCAATCTCATAGGGCAATGAGAGGAGAATGAAAACTCCTCCTACTAGCTTCAACCAGTGCTCAGCTGGACACTGATAGAAGTCACAAGACTGCTAAATACTGCTGATGAGAAAAGATATTTAGCAGTTTATTTTTACTAAAGTAATTGCATTTCCATGTTCTGTGTACTGTGGGAGACCAGATATGGGGAATACAGGGTCCTGGGTTTAGTAACACTTTAAGGCAAATCCAGAAGTAAAATTAGAATTAAAATGGTTGCAGTAGGTAACAAGGAGTCACAAAATACGTTAAGAAGCTGTACAGACCACGCAGTGCAACTGGCCCACAATGTATGTGGAGAACTATGAGGTTTGTTGAATGAAGCACAGTACAACTGCCAGAACATCTGCATGCATTTCCAGTTAGAAGATGTAGCCATAAGGACTTATGAAAACGTTATAAATGGCAAAGCAGGGCAAGGTGTTTTGATCCCTGCATTGTGCTTTATTTAATGGACCTCCTAGTTTTCCCTAGGCCTCATGCACACAGAATGTTAAAAAATAACTCTCCTAGAAGCTGTCCTATTGGCAGCAGCGTTTTTGCAGAAAAAAACGCCTGACATTTGTAAAAGTAGCTTTTACAAGTGTTTAGGCACATTTACAAGCATCAAGTGCTTGGAGTGTTAATTAATTTAATTGGCCAGAATGATAATTTATTCTGGCCATTGAAATGAATTAACGCCCAAGAGCTAAACGTGCCTAGTGTTTGGGAGCGTCAAGCGGTTTTTCTGCCAAAACGCTGCTGCTCCTGGACACACTGGTCCTGGGGTATTTTTTCAAGCTGGTAAACACTACTGCTGCTAAAAGCTTCTAAAAGTCTATGTGTGCATAGACACATAGGATAACATGGAGGGCCGTTTGAAAGCAATAAAAAAAAAGTAAAAGTGGCTGCAAAAGTGCTCTGTGTGCATGAGACCTTATATATGTTGCACTACCCCCTTAGGAGTCATTATAGATTTGGGTCCTCCTATAGTCCTGCACAGCCAGGCAACATGCATTTCCACAATAACTTGCATCCAGGAGACAGTAACCAGTCCTTGAGCTTTGTTTTGTGATTTTATTAGAAGATTTCAACTGGGATAGGGTTTGGGGTGTACGTGATGGCCCAATGGAACTGTGAAACCGAGGACAACTTCCTGGAACTATATACAAGTTTTTTGCAATAAAATCCTCTACCACCCCAGACCCCAGATATCCCTTTATCCGGCTACCTGGAGGAATACCTGAGCAGGGGATCAAGTGCCTGTCACTTTAAAGTAAGGCAGTCCCGAGTAGTAGCTAATTTGATTTCCCACCAGAAAGCTCTTTCCCCTATCTGGCCCAGGGGCTGCAGATTTACTCACTTAGTCCTTCTCTTGTGTTGCTGGTGGGTCAGTGGCTGCTACCAGGCCTTCTAGCGAGGCCGCTCCTTCCCTGCCACACAGGTGGTCCTTTCTCAGGGGTTCGATGATGTCCCAAGCTTTCCTCCTTCCAAAATTCCTGCCTGGACGTGAGCCCCTCTCCCATCTGGGCCCCCTCCCAGGCTCCTACTCTCCAGCCTCACTTCTCCATCTTCCACTTGAACTCTCCTCTAACTCTCCTCTTGCTGAGGCTTGGGTACTGTTAAAGGCTGTCCTGGCCCCTTGCCAAGCCTCCTATTGGGGATTGGCCAGGATCCTCTAAGAGTACAGACAAGCCACTCTTTACCTCTGCTCACTGCTTCTAGAAATTTCTAGAAAGTTCTAGTGCAGGGGGAAGTCTCAGAGAACTAGTCTGCAGAGCCGCTAAGATCCCTCTGATTTTCACACCCATGCAGCTACTCGGCCCTCCTAGCTAAGAATTGAACTAGAGCTCCCCCTAGCTAACTAGGAGAGTGCTACATATACTTCATGGAACCAGTTTCTTTAGCGCATAATAATGATAATGCAAAATGGGTAGTGAAAAAAGAGAGGAGCACAAAAATTGAAAATTTAATTCAAATATTTACTGTAATTTTCCTTTCCTGATGAGCTCCATGGCAGCACAGCTGGGTGCGGCCTCACCCACTCCCTGCCTGATCAGGACCTATCTCAATAAATTTTTAGCCCACCTCAACCTAGGCCTTCCCTAACTCGTGCTATCAAACTGGGTGGGATTTGTGCTGCCATAGAGCTCGTCAGGAAATGAAAATTACGGTAAGAATTTGAATTCAATTTTCCGTTTTCCTGACGGCTCCAAATCAGCACAGCTGGGAATTACCTAGCCACACATGGGAGGTTAATGCTAAATCAATTTAATTTTGACTGGAAGCAGAAGCCAAAACACCCCTGCCAAAATCAACAGTAGTCAAGCAGGTTCTATAAAGTAATGAGTCATGAAGGTATGCACAGAAGACCATGTAGCCGCCTTGCAGATTGTTTCCGGGGAAACTTGTCCCACTGCTGCCCAAGAGGTTGAAACCCCTCTAGTGGAATGTGCTGTGACCCCATCCAACACAGGCAACCCTCTCATTCTGTAAGCCAAAGAGATGGTCTTGACCAGCCATGCGGCAATTACTCTACTAGAAACTCTCTAGCCTTTCCGTGCATTGTTAGGGATGATGAAAAGATGATCTGATTTATTGAGCTTAGCAGTAGCGTCAGCATAGTCTTTCAATGAATGCCCAACATCCAGTGGACTTGTTTCCTGGGAATTCTCTGAAAACAACATCAGAAGTGCAATTTCTTGCGTTATATGAAACCTGGAGGCTACTTTTGGTACAAGTCCTAGCATTGGTCTAAGCACAACCCTATCTGTAAAGAAAGAGAAGAAGGGTTCTTTAAACCCTAAGGCTACCAGTTCTGAAACTCTTCTGGCTGATGTTATAGCTACAAAAAATGCTGTTTTCAGAGTAAGATGCCATAGTGAGACAGGATGACTGAAGGTGTATGATGAGAAGAAGTCCAACAACAGAGCCAAGTCCCAGTTTGGAAAAATCAGAGGCTTGGGTAGTCTTTGGCAGATAGCCACCTTAAAAAACTGAACTACTAAAAAGTCCGATACCCATAGGGTACCTGTAAAAGCTGAGAGGGCAGAAATGTGAGCCTTCCGAGTACTCACAGACAGATTCATATCAGATCCTGCCTGAAGGAATTCCAGTAAGTGGCAGACTCTCAGAGTATCTGGTGCAAAGCCATGCCTGCTTGCAAATTTTACGAACTTATCCTGCTATAGTCTGTGTTCATGCTGTCCTTTCAGGCTCTCATCAAGGTGTTTGTGACCTTAGCTGAGCATCCTAGATCGACTAGCCTTTGCCTTTCAAGACCCATGCCATCAGCCTTAGTTTCTACGGGGGGTGGGGGCTAAATGGGCTCCTGCATGAGCAGATCTGGTGGCACTGGCAGAGGGCGTGGTTCTCTGATGATCTGATGAACAAACAAAGCTGGGGTAACAGGTCTCTTCGGCCAATCTGGTATTACTGACTGAACCATCACCTTCTTCTGGTGTATTCTGCGCAGCAAGCTGAGGATCACTGGAATTGGAGGGAAGGCGTATGCAGTCTTGACATTCCATGCAACTGACAACTCATCCACACCCATAGCTTGTGGATGATTGATTCTGGAAAAAAACTTACTAGTTTGGTATTTTCTGGAGAAGCAAACAAATCTATCTCTGGGAGAAAGGCACATGCCACTAGGCTCTGAAAGACTCATTGTTGTCCAAACTTATTCTAGACAGATAATCTGCCTGAGTATTCAGGCGACCGGGCACATACATTACTGTTAGCAGTTGTAAGTTGGCTTACTTGCCCCCTGTCTGTAGAAGTATGACACTGCCATTGTATTGTCCAGTTTCATCAGAACTGGTGCACCCTGAATGAGCCTTCTGAAAGCCAGGAGGGCCTGGAATGCTGCCCTCAAGTCTAGAATGTTGGAAACCATGTTGGCAGCATGGAATGACCATTGGCCCTGGGCCCAGTTATCTCCGCATAGGGCTCCCCAGACTGCTTCGCTGGCATCCTATTGAACCACCTGCCACTGTATGAAAAGTAACGAATGGCATTGTAGGAGATTCTGCCATCTTGACCACCATTTATTATTATTATTATACAGCATTTATAAAGCGCCAATAGTCCGCTCAGCGCTGTACACCACAAAGGGGGACAGAACACGCGACAACAACAACACAACGCAAAACATGAGGGGATTGAGGGCCCTGCTCTTTCGAGCTTACAGTCTAGGAGGGAGGGGATGGTGGCACAGGAGGAGATAGCTGTGGGGGATAGAGTAGTAGGAAGAGTGGAGGAGGTCGGCAAGTTAGCAGGGGGTGGGGTAGGCTTCCTGGAAGAGATGGGTTTACAGGGTACACCTAAAGGAGAGGAGAGTAGGTGATAATCTGATGGGTTGGGGCAGGGAGTTCCAGAGGATGGGTGACACCCTGGAGAAGTCCTGGAGGCGGGCATGGGAGGAGGAGTGTGCATGCTGGGTGGTACTTGGATATTAGGTCAGTGATGTAGTTCAGGGCAGTGTGGTGGACGGCTTTGTACGTCAGTGTTAGGATTTTGAATTTGATCCGTTGCGCAATCGGGAGCCAGTGGAGGGATTGGCAGAGGGGGGTGGCAGAGATGGAGCGGTTGGAAAGGTGAATGAGTCTGGCTGCCGTATTCAGGATCGACTGAAGTGGGGATAGCTAGCGGCGAGGCAGGCCAGTAAGGAGGGAGTTGCAGTAATCGAGTCGTGATATGAGGAGGGAGTGGATGAGCTGTTTAATGGTTTCTGGGGTTAGGAACGTGCAGATTTTGGCGATGTTGCGGAGGTGGAGTCTACACGAGCTTGTTAAAGATTGGACTTGGGGCTGGAAGGATAGGTTGGAGTCCAGAATGACACCAAGTACTCTGGCCTGCGGGGTGGGTTTGATGGTGGCGTTGTTGGACATGATGGAGAAGTCAATGGGAGGTGGTGTCCGGGCTGGGGGAAGACAAGAAACTCGGTCTTGGAGAGGTTCAGTTTAAGGAAGTGGAGCGACATCCACTGAGATATGTCGCTCAGTAGGTGTGTGATTCGGGCAGAGACTGAGGGGGTGAGGTGGGGGGTTGAGAGATAGATTTGTGTGTCGTCGGCATATAGGTGGTAGTTGAAGCCGTGAGAGTGTATGAGTTGGCCAAGGGAGGAGGTGTAGATGGAGAAGAGAAGGGGCCCGAGGACGGAGCCTTGAGGGACCCCAACAGAGAGGGGGAGTGAGGGGGAGGTGGTAGCATTATAGGTAACGCTGAAAGAGCATTGTGACAGGTAGGATGAGAGCCAGGAGAGAGCAGAATCTCTGAGGCCGAGGGAGGGAGAGGCTCATTCTCATCTGGGAAGGGATCTGTATCCTCTGCCCAAGATCCTACAATTTGCTCTAGGAGTCCTACCTGAAAGGAACGTGAATTCCATTGCACCCATTTGACCATCGGAATGGCTGAGGTCATAATTCCTAGAAGGCTCATACATTCTATTGCTGGAAGGTAGAACCTCTTTTGGACTGTCAACATTGTGTTAAGGATGCATGACATCTTGTCTTCTGGTAACACTGATGCTGCACGAGTGTTCACTTCTGCACCTAGATACACCAGGTTCTTGGTTGGCACAAGGTGACTCTTCTCCTGGTTGATCAACCATCCAAAGTTCTCCATTGTTTCCATGGTTATCTTCCAGTGTGATAGAAGCGTCTCTCTGTCTTGATTCAGGAGAAGGATGTCATCCAAGTAGAGATATATTCGCACTCCCTGTGACCTCAGTTACGCCACTAGGGCCAGAAGAATCTACGTGAATACTCTGGGTGATGTGGTCAGCCCAAAGGGTAGACATACAAACTGGTAGTGGAGCTGCCCCACCGCAAACCGTAGAAATTTCTATCAGACTGGGGCTACCGACACATGGAAATACGCATCCTTGAGGTCCACTGACAGAAGCCAATCCTCTGGCTGAATGATCTTCAGAATTGTCTAGAGAGATTATATTTTGAATCGGTCTATCTTGATGTACTTGTTTAGCCTCCTGAGGTCTATCACCATTCTCCATGCTCTCGACTTTTTCTGCACTAGAAATAAAGGCGAGTAGATCCCAGAAAAATGCTCCTGCTGGGGTACTTCAACTATCACCTCCTGATTCAGGAGGGTTTCTATGTAAAACATCCTGCTTTTCTCTTGGCAAAGGTATTTTTGTTGTGAAGAAGATTCTGCAGGGATGCCTGAGGAATTTCCAAGCATGCCCGAACCGGATGGTTGAAACTACCCAAGCCTCCTTTACCTTCTGTGCCCACAACAGACGGAACTTGAATAATCTGGCTCCCACTCGACAAGTATGATCTGGCAGATAGTCAAAAAGACTTCTGGGACTCCTGTCCCAGAGAATAAGTTGGTCTCTTTGAATTGTGGTTTGCAGCAGTGTTAGACCATTGATGATGAAATTCTCTTCCTGGCCTGTAAGACTTAGCCTCTCTAACTCTAGCAGCTTCTGATCCTGGGGAATAAACCCATATTTTCCCTTTATGGCTTTTGTATCTAATTTATCTCCAAACAGGGACTGCCCTTCAAATGGTATCTTACACCATCCTTGTTTGGAAGTTGGGTCTGCCAGCCAGGGCCTCAGCCATAGGGCTCTTCTAGCTGTTACTGCATTAAGCATGATCCTGGCCAACGTCTTAGGTCAATGGATGCCTTCGCCACAAAAGAAGCTGTTAGCTTCAAGTTGGCAAATGAGGCTAAGACCTTAGCTTTGCTCAGGTCACTTCCCACTGCCACTTCTGACTTCTGAACCCAGGACTCCATGGCCTTAGAATTAGCCGCTAAAGCCATAGAAGACCTACATGCCCCAATGGCAAGTTTGTAGATCTTTTTAAGATCCACATACATTCTCCTATTCAACACATCCCTAAATGTTACTGCGTTGTCTAGCTGAAGGGTTACATGTCTAATGAGGCGCATAAGTGCTGTGTCCACCCCCAGAGGCTCCTCCAAGCTCTTAATATTCTTAGACTTGAAGGGGTACAGCTTTGCGAACTGATTCTTGAAAGTAATTCTCTTATCCGCTTGGTTCCACTCATTAGTAAGTATGTTCTGAATTTCTTCCATGAATGGGAAATACACATCTTCCTTTTTCATGTTCATGAAAAACTTCCTCTGCTTCTTCTGAAGTTCTTCCTCCTCATATTGCCAAAGCAGAGCCTGTTTAATCTCTTTCACGAAAGGCTGGACCAAGGCAAAATCAAAACCGTCATAACATCCCTCTTCCTCGTCCAAGGAAACAGCCTCTGATGCTGAAGGTTCCTGGGCCTCTGGAATCACCTGAGTAGCTGGCGACACCTGCGGTGATAAGGAGTGCGAGGTGGATGAAACTGGAATGGCTGAAGCCTGAAATGCCTCTTCATTAAAGATACCATCTCTGCCTTATCGGGTCTTGGTGTTTGGTCGCTGCTTTGAAGCAAGCCTCACAAGCTGTCTTGCCTGGCATGGCTCTTCAAGGGAATGCCCAGCATCCTCCTGGTCTGGGTTGGTCATGATGCGAGACATGTTTGCCTATCTCTCCACATCCAAGAGAGCTTTGCAATGTGGGGTTTAAGATTCATTTGGAATGAAGAAAGACTTGCAGATTGTAGGCACTCTATGGATGATCTTAAAAAGATTTAGTAAAGCATAAACTATTATGGCAGTGTATAAAAATGTCATGGCATTGATCAGCTCACAGTAATAGAAAGTTCTTTTATAGAAGCTCAAAGACATGATACGCTGGTAACCACAAAATTGACAGGGACAAACCTGCCTATTGTATTTTGTTTTTCAATATAAAGGAAATAAATTCTTGTGTGGCTATGCATTTTAATAACATTTCTACATGATTGCATCCCCATACAGCACTTTTCAGTGATTTAGCTTCACACTTTTTTTCCCAGTGTTATAAAGTCATAAATATAAATGCTGCCGTGTTTTTTAATAGAATAATAATCATCAGTTTAAAAGCCTTCTGTTTCATAAGCATGTACTTAAACTTTTTAGTGGGTCCCTTAGTGGGTTTTGGAGAGTATTTAATGCTCATTGAATGCTTTGCCAAAACCTGCTTTTCTGGTTTATTGAAGCCTTATAGCAACCACCTATGTTTTCATACCTCTTCTGACACTCATTTCAGAAATGGCACTGAATCTATTTACACTGAACATTTCTAGCAAATAGACGGTGAGCAAAAAGAATGTCCTGCATCTGTAACCACAATATGCTCTTGTTGAACACATGGGATTAAATACAAACCTTTTCCACATTATAGCTTTTTTGCTTGAAGACATCTGTGTACCAGCATCCAACCACATCCTTTTTGTCTGTTTGTTATTTCCTTTGTGATTAATGATATTCTGCATTTTTTTTCTTTTATGTTAAAGTCAAGTACAGTACTTAATTTGTAAACTTTTTGAGAATTTATAGCATAGGCTGCATTGGAATTTAGTTTTCTTTTATGCTGTAATGCATTGGAATTTTACTATAAAAGAGAAATTGTCATGAAAAAGAACATCAAAAGTGTTTAATAGCTCATGTTCAATATTCATTATTTTTTAAATGATTCTTATTTTCTATATTTCCAGTGTTGTGTAGAATATTGCACCAAATACTGTCAGGTCTCCAGCATTAAAATTACTTTCTTTCTGGATTATTTAATACATAACCAGATAAAAATAGCTAAAAAATTATCCAGAGAGTTGTTTCCATCAGTAACTCATGCTGCTGCTTATTGATCAAGTAATGTGCCCCTGGGTTCTGGCTTTGCGACCAATGCTGTTTCATTTACTAATAAATTATTTACAAGTTTTAGATTAACATTAATAGCCCTGTGTTTGAATTTAGTCAATGTAGAAAAACAAAAACCTAGCAAAATATTTCAGACCTTTCCTTGAGGGCTATTATTGCTGATCTCATTCTAAAAACAGTTGTCCCGATGCAGAGATTCTACATTCAGCACTTTAACAGTCACCGTCTTGGAAAAGATAGACACATCAGAAAAGTCATAAAAAAGTCAGAAGTCCTTATCTGTTTTGGGCTAAGTGACTAAATGTATTGGAGTAAGTAGATTAAGTGGTGAGCAGTCATTTAGAACTTCCAATAGGAAAGGGCAGCAATTACAGCTTTCAAGTATTTCTCGGGAAGAAGTTTCCTTTAAAATCGGACATACTGGGAGACTGGACAGTTACATGACAAAATTAGGTTCAGTATGGTGTAAATGTATGTATTTGGGGACAGGATATGTACATATAACAAACAAGAACCTGGAAATTGGAAGAAACTTTGGGTACATTCAAGATGAAGAAGGATCAATGTCAGTCTGTGGTTTCTAAAGCTCCCTAAAAACTGTTTCATTTTAACCACTTAAAGTGGAGTTTCACTCACCTGTCAAAAAATAAGTCAGCAGCTGTCCCCCCCCCGCAGCCCATTTCACCGGCCGTACTGGATTCCAGGAGGCCAGCATCTTCAGTGTGGGTACCCGGCTGTGATAGCTTGCGGCTTCACAGCCTGGTACCCACTGTGCATGCGCGAGTAGCGCTGCGCTTCATGAATGGTCCTGTAGTCTTCTGAGGCCAGTCACGTGTCCTAAAAGACTACAGGAAGGGAGGGAGGACGCCTAGGCGATCGGACCAGAAATGAGAGTGGGTACCTGTCAAGTTCGGGTACCCGCTCCCCCCCGCCCCCAAAAGGTTCCAATCCTTAATAGGGAGCAGTCCTTGAAGCAGAACTTCCCCTTTTGGGTGGAGCTCCACTTTAAGGAACACCCTATAGCAGATATACTACTAAAGGGAGACACCTGTGCGCAGAATCACATATACAGTTGTGTCCAAAATTATTCAACCCCCAATGCTGTAAAGGGGTTTAGGGACTATAGTGTACATTTGGAATTGTATTCAGAATCAAATCCTACAAGGACGTTGTAACTACCCAAATGCAACTAAAATGACATCAATTGTTTATGTAATACAGTAGTAAATGGTTCTTATGTGGTTTCTTCATTGCCACAATTATTCAACCCCTTAAAGACTACCACTCTGAAGAACAGAGGTTCATACAGGTGCTTTCCATCAGGTATTGAAAACACCTGTGGATGTCACCGAGCAGCAATCAAGCATAATAAGCACCAATTAGGCAGCTTTAAAATGACTGTGATACTCAGCTCCTTCTAGACATTTACTGGTGTGGTTACAAACATGGTGAAGGCAAGAGAATGGTCCAGGAAGACAAGAGAAGAGGTGATTTCTCTTCACAGGAAGGGCAATGGCTATAAGAAGATTGCAAAGATGTTAAACATACCAAGAGACACCTTAGGAAGCATCATTCGCAAATTCAAGGCAAAGGGCACTGTTGAAACGCTACCTGGTCGTGGCAGAAAGAAGATGCTGACTTCGACTGCTGTGCGCTACCTGAAGCGTAGAGTGGAGAGAAGTCCCCGTGTGACTGCTGAGGAACTGAGAAAAGATTTGTCAGATGTGGGTACAGAAGTTTCAGCCCAGACAATAAGACGCACACTGCGTAATGAAGGCCTCCGTGCCAGAACTCCCAGGCGTACCCCCTTGCTGTCTCCAAAGAATAAGAAGAGTCGACTGCAGTATGCCAAAAGCCATGTGGACAAACCACAAAAGTTGTGGGATAGTGTTCTGTGGACTGATGAAACAAAATTAGAACTGTTTGGGCCCATGGATCAACGCTATGTTTGGAGGAGGAAGAACAAGGCCTATGATGAAAAGAACACCTTGCCTACTGTGAAGCATGGTGGAGGGTCAATCATGCTTTGGGGCTGTTTTGCTTCTGCAGGTACAGGGAAGCTTCAGCGTGTGCAAGGTACCATGAATTCTCTTCAGTACCAGGAGATATTGGATGGAAACGTGATGCAGTCCGTCACACACCTGAGGCTTGGGAGACGTTGGACCTTTCAACAGGACAATGATCCCAAGCATACCTCCAAGTCCACTAGAGCATGGTTGCAGAGGAAAGGCTGGAACATTTTGGAGTGGCCATCGCAGTCACCAGACTTAAATCCGATTGAGAACCTCTGGTGGGACTTAAAGAAAGCAGTTGCAGTGCGCAAGCCTAAGAATGTGACTGAACTGGAGGCCTTTGCCCATGAAGAATGGGCGAAGATACCCGTAGATCGCTGCAAGACACTTGTGTCAAGCTATGCTTCACGTTTAAAAGCTGTTATAACTGTAAAAGGATGCTGTACTAAGTACTAAGATTGAATGTCACTTGGGGGTTGAATAAAACTGATAATGCTGTGAGCACAGAAAAGACATTTGTGGTTATTTCATTATAACTGTTATGTTATATTTGTCTGACCTACAAGTGCCTCTTTAATGTAAATGTAAGCAAGATGACTGAATGATCAAAAGCAATGTCAAACTGGCCAAAACACTCAATTTCAGTGGGGGTTGAATAATTTTGGACACAACTGTATATACACGTGATACTGCATTTCTGCCCGCATCACCATTCTTAGCTGTGGATGTCAATCACTGGGTCCAGGCCTGGTAATTACCCGCTGGCGCCCAGTGATTACCAAGCATCTCCGACGGAGAGGAAATTGTTTTGTTTATAAACTGTCTTCCTCCCTGTCAGCTCGAGCACACTTCTCGGCATGGCTGTGCACAGTACAGCCACCCCGATCAGTGTGCTTACAGTGAAGAAAACACCCCCGCCCCCTAGTAAAACACTCCCAACACAGAGCCTTTTGATAGCCCCTCACATTAACCCCTTCCTGCCCAGTGCCATTAGTACAGTGTCAGTGCTTTATTTAGCACAGATCACTGTACTGGTGTCACTGGGGTTTCACTGACACCAAGTTAGCTCCCCTCAGTGTCAGAATGTCCGCCGCAGTCCCGCAGTCCTGCTAAAAGTTGCTGATCACCGCTATTACTAGTAGGAAAACAAATCCCATTATCTATACCGTCATTTGTAAACGCTATAACATTCATGTAAACCAATTAATTTACACGTATTGGGATTTGTTTTTAGCAAAGACTTGTGGCAGAATACATTTTAGCCTAAATATATGATGAAATTTGGTTTTTTTAATTTTTTTACTGGACATGTTTAATAGCAAAAAGTCAAAAACATTGTTTATTTCTCAAAATTGTCAGTCTTTTTATGCTTATAGCACAAAAAATAAAAACCACAGAGGTGATCAAATACCACCAAAGAAAGTTCAATGCCATGGGACACAACAGGAAAAAGAGTTCTGTGGCAAGGAAAGTATGCTACGGAGAAAGATGGGCAGACATGGCCAAGCTGCACCTATTAGCAGAAGTAGCACAACCACTTCAATACCGAACACCTTTACCCCCTGCTTGCCCAGGCCAATTTTCAGCTTTTAGCGCACTCACGCTTTGAATGGCAATTGTGCGGTCATACAATGTTGTACCCAAACTAAATTTTTATCATTTTGTTCACACAATTAGAGCTTTCTTTTGGTGGTATTTAATCACCAGTGGGTTTTTACTTTTTTCTAAATTAAAGAAAAAAGACCAAAAATGTTGAAAAAACCCATGTTTTTCTTTGTTTCTGTTATAAAATTTTGCAAATACCATATTTTTTGCTCCATAAGATGCATTTATGTCTGTGCATCTTATGGAGCGATTATTGACCAGGCCTCCCCTCCATCCCCACGTTGCAGCGTTAGAATACTGGCTCCTCTGTGGCAGAAGGGAGGAGGAGTCCGAGTCAGCAGTGCAGCAGCGCCAGCCAGGGCCCAAAGCATCTGCCCTTTAAGCCCGTGCTGCCCTTAGATTGGGGGCCCAATCACTGCCCTGCAGAGCCGACAGGGTACGCTGAAGACATTGCTGTATCCCCAGCCAGCAGGGAGGGGGTGGGGCCAGGTTCAGGAACTCTACTGACCGCGCCCCATGCAGTCTGTATGCTCAGGAAGGAACTGCTAGTAGAAGCTGAGATGTGAGTGGGAGCCCCGCCCTCAGAGAGGATGCAGAGCCTGACTGGCCAGGTATGCCCCCCCCCCCATAGACTGCCTGTGGACTGCTATACCAAACTGTATATATGTGAATTGCTGAAAGGTCTCTGGTCATCTCCTATACTATGTCTGCAGTCTCTGGTCATCTTCTGTAGTACATCCGCAGTCTCTGGTCATCTCCTGTACTATGTCTGCAGTCTCAGGTCATCCCCTGTACTGTATCCGCAGTCTCTGGTAATCTCCTGTAGTACATCCGCAGTCTCTGGTCATCTCCTGTACTATGTCCGCAGTCTCTGGTCATCTCCTGTACTATGTCTGCAGTCTCACGTCATCTCCTGTAGTACATCCGCAGTCTCTGGTCATCTCCTGTACTATGTCTGCAGTTTCTGGTCATCTCCTGTACTATGTCTGCAGTCTCTGATCATCTCCTGTACTGTATCCGCAGTCTCTGGTCATCTCCTGTACTATGTCTGCAGTCCCTGGTCATCTCCTATATTGTGTCCGCAGTCTCTGGTCATCTCCTGTACTATGTCCGCAGTCTCTGGTCATCTCCTGTACTATGTCCGCAGTCTCTGGTCATCTCCTGTACTATGTCAGCAGTCTCTGGTCATCTCCTGTACTATAAACCAGAAACAAACTCTCCTGCGCTCTGAGACTCAGGTGGGTGGCGAATGGATGGAATCAGAACTGGAAGATTTGACCACCAGTGCATATAGGGTTGTGCAGCTCCAAACAAGGCTGGGAAGCAGTACTGTAAAGCGAAACAAAAACAAGAAGCGCACCAACCTTGCGCATTACCTCAGTAACCAAAATCTATTGAATACAAAATGATACTCACAAACAGCGAAGTAATACAGGCATGTAAGTCCTCAAAGGAACTTGAAAGTTAGGAAGCTTGCGCGAGTCCCATCATAGGGGTAGACACTCAGATTACAGCTGACGCATTTCGAAGGGCATCCCTTCTTCATCAGAGCTGTTTGTGAGTATTATTTTGTATTCAAACAATTTTTGTTACTGAGGTAATGCTCAAGGTTGGTGACTTTTTTTTTACATCTCCTGTACTATGTCTGCAGTCTCTGGTCAGCTCCTGTACTATGTCCGCAGTCTCTGGCCATCTCCTGTACTATGTCTACAGTCTCTGGCCATTTCCTGTACTATGTCTGCAGTCTATGGTCATCTCCTGTACTATGTCTGCAGTCTCTGGTCATCTCCTGTACTATGTCCACAGTCTCTGGTCATCTCCTGTAGTACATCCGCAGTCTCTGGTCATCTCCTGTAGTACATCCGCAGTCTCTGGTCATCTCCTGTACTATGTCCGCAGTCTCTGGTCATCTCCTGTACTATGTCCGCAGTCTCTGGTCATCTCCTGTACTATGTCCGAAGTCTATGGTCATCTCTTGTACTATGTCCGAAGTCTATGGTCATCTCCTGTACTGTGTCCACAGTCTCTGGTCATCTCCTGTACTATGTCTGCAGTCTCTGGTCATTATCTTCTGCACTATGCCTGCAGTCTCTGTTCATCTCCTGTACTATGCCTGCAGTCTCTGGTCATCTAATGTACTATGTCTGCAGTCTCTGGTCATCTCCTGTACTGTGTCCGCAGTCTCTGGCCATCTCCTGTACTATGTCCGCAGTCTCTGGTCATCTCCTGTAGTATGTCTGCATTCCCTGGTCATCTCCTGTACTATGTCTGCAGTCTCTGGTAATCTCCTGTACTATGCCTGCAGTCTCTGGTCATCTCATGTACTATGTCTGCAGTCTCTGTTCATCTCCTGTACTTTCTCTGCAGTGACATTCAGATGGTAGGATCAGAATTTGGTGTAAACAACATGTAAGCATGGATCCATCCTGCCATGTATCAACGGTTCAGGCTGGTGGTGGTGGTGTAATGGTGTGGGGGATATTTTCTTGGCACTAGCAAGGTGTACCTAATAAAATGGCCGGTGAGTGTATTTGGTGGTAATTAGTGTATACTGTGGAACTTGTATACTGCTAGGAAACTAGCAGTATTTCTTAGTAATGGTTTTAGCACTTCATCTGCAAGGCTAATATTTGTCCAGTGATTGTATTCATACTTGCTATGAAGGGTCTGCCTGGATTTGCTGGTTTGTGAATCTTGGGTATCATATAGAAGTTCAGAAGGTCTGGATTGTCTGTATTAGTTAAATTAAGTTATTAATGTGAGCAGGTTGGTAGTTTTTTAATGAGCCATTTTACTTATGTTAAATTATGGGATCGGATCATAAAAGTTTTTTTACAGTGAGTATCAAGGAGCATAGGTAACACAGCAGACAGCTGCTATGTCAGTCTGGAGGGGAAGGGGGGTTGTGTTAAATGTATTAGCTGATTAAAATACACTAACAAATTGAAGGCAGATTCCAGCTGACAATTTTTAATTAGTTACAACAATTTTTTTCTTTTTGGGATAAAGGTTTTACATAAATAAATGTTGATCATTGTAAATCCCCTTGTCAGTGGTAAAAGGTGTGTCTCATCCTTGTAAACTGATTAATTCTGCTGGAAAGCCTTTAACTTTGAAAAAAACAACAGACTTACTGGCCAGATCACCAGATGAAAATAGCAGAAAGAAAGCCTAAAAAAGAAAATGAATGCAGCCATCACATCTAATAATTGAAAAGCTGCAATATAATAAATGTTTGCTTTTGGGTTTAACACTGCTTTAATGTGAGCTTCCAGTTTGGGGTTACATCCTGCTGGTGGTGTAAAATTGCTTCTCCTTTACTTCTTGTCACATTCCATTGTCATGGGATTTTCTGTTGAAATATTTCTTGAGTCCCAATCTCCTTAAGGAATCCTCCGTATCTGAGAGTAATTGTATAGGATTGGATTTAATGGTTGGGCAGAATGTAAGGCCTGTGGAGAGGACTGTTATTTCTGGTTCAGAAAGTGTGTGATGTCACAAATTTGAATTTCAAGTTTCTCAGTTATATCCACATTTTCAGTAAAGTCAACATGATCACATAGGAAACCTCTGGCACCTGGCTTGACTTTCAGGAAACAAGAGGCATATATGCACACTGGTATATACCCTTTCTGGCAGACTTTGCAATAAAAAATAGGGATATTTAGTTCACACATATTGCAATACATGTTTAAGCTGGCCAACTGCGTCAAAGTAATCCCTCTATGGCCAGTCCTACTCTGCTCTGCCTACGCAAATGCTACTGTGGACACAATGTCAATATAGGGGAAAAGACAAAGTGGGGTATGGCTACTAGGTTTAGGTCTGGCTGCTGACCCACAATACAACAAACAAGACATATCTGTGCTCAAATCACAATAGCTAGCGCATGCATTTATCTGTCAGGTGCTAAAGGGCTGTAACTATATATTAACACTAGAGATTCTGAAGGAACCATCTGCACCATTTCCAGCAGACTTTGCAATAAAAAAGGGATATTTAGTTCACACATATTGCAATACATGCCTAAGCTGGCCAACTGCTTTAAAGTAATCCCTCTATGGCTTGGCTTTCAGGTCACTGATAGTAGGAAGAGTAGATGTTATGCTGATTTTTGTTCTATGGGTTGTATCCAAAGAGCATCCTCTTCTACACTCCCTGCATTTTTTTCTGCTTCTTATTCATGGCACGTTTTTGCAAACACCTTTGCATAGCTTCCATTTATTTTTTTTTTTAGTTGGTAGGATCCATTGCTGATCAGGTTTACAAAAATGACTGCTTTTGTTTCTTGATTGCAATCCTTTTACCATACAGTTTGTTTATGAGGTTGTTCCTCAGTCTTTTAACTGGTATGTTTGCAAAGTCCTTTTTCTTCTGGCAGTTAAGTGTTATTGTACTAGAAAAGGGACCTTCAATATTATAGGATACTATAGCTGTATCTCTAGGAATGTTGTGTACATCATTCAATAAAAAGGGAACTTAAAAAATACTCAGGAAAAGACAACTTTTGAACTACAAAGAAGCATTTTATTTGACAAGAGAAATGGACTAAATTATTATTATTATTATAGAGGATTTACATAACACCAACAGTTTGCTCAGCACTCTACAATATAAAGGGAGACAAAACTTTTACACTACAATAAAAAAAAAACAAGAGGATTAAGAGGGCCCTGCCCATAAGAGCTTGCAATCTAATAAGGTGGGGCAACTGGTACAAATGTGAAGGAAGTGATAAACGTTTAGTTGGAGGCATGATAGGCTTCCCTGAAAAGATGAGTTTTTAGGGATTGCTTAAAGGCAACCAGAGTAGGGGATAGCCGGACAGATTGAGGTACAGTGTTCCAGAGGATGGAAAAGGCTCTGGCGAAGTCCTGAGATGAGCATGGTTGGAGGAGACAAAGGAGCTTCAGAGTAGGAGATCATGAGAGGAGCAGAGAGGACAGTTTGGGTGATATTTGGAGACAAGATTGGTGATGTAGCTCAGGACAGAGTTGTGAATGGCTTTGTATGTTGTTAGTATTTTGAATTTATTTCGCTGGGCAATTGAAAGCTAGTAGAAGGATTGGCAGAGGGGTGGCAGGCACTGAGTGGTTAGCAAGGTAGATCATTCTGGCAGCAGCACTCATGACAGACTGAAGAGGGAATAGCCTATGAAGAGGTAGGCCTATGAGAAGGGTGTTGCAATAGTCAAGGCAAGAGATAACAAGGGAGTGAATGAGTCGCTAGGTTTCATTAGTTAAAAAGGAGCAAAGTTTAGAGATGTTACAGAGGTGAAGTCTACAAGCTTTTGACAGCAATTGGATTTGGGGCCAAAAGGATAGGTAGGAGTCTAGGATTACACCTAGTGCCCTGGCTTGAGAAGAGGGACTGATATTTGCATTATTGATTTGATGGAAAAATTCATGGAGAGGGGCATGATCAGTTTTAGAGAGATGTAATTTAAGGAAGTGGTGCAACATCCTTGCTGATATGCCAGTTAGTAAGTTAGTAATGCAAGAGGAGACTGAAGGAGTGAGGTGAGGAGTAGAGAGATAGATGTGGGTGTCATAGGCATAGAGGTGGTATTTGAAGCCATGGAACGTTATCAGGTGACCAAAAGAGCAGGTGTAGATAGAGAAGAGAAGGGGTCCAAGAACAGTGCCTTGGGGGACCCCTACAGAAAGAGGAAATGGAGTGGATGAAACAGAGTTATAGGTAACACTGAATTAATGCTTTGATAAGTAGGAGGAAAACCAGGAAAGAGCTGACTCTCAGAGGCCAAGGCAGTAGAGTTTATTGAGAAGGAGCGGGTGGTCAACAGTATCAAAGGGAGGTTTAGTAGTAAGAGTATAGAGTAACGGCCATTGGTTTTAGCAGTTAGTAATCATTAGTGAGTTTTAGTTGGGCAGTTTCTGTGGAGTGCTGCGAGTGAAAGCCAAACTGCGAGGGGTCAAGAAGAATGTTTTCAGTGAGGTAGGAGCTAAGATGGTTGTAGAATAAGTGTTCTAAAGGTTTAGAGGTGAATAGAAGCAAGGAGATGGGTGTTAAGTTGTTCAGGTTGGTGGGGTCCAGCGAGAGCTTTTTAAGTATGGGAGTGATCTGTGCATGCTTTAGGAGGGAGGGGAAGGTGCCAATATAAAGGGAGAGATTGAAGATGTGAGTGAGAGAGCATAAGATAGAAGAAGAGGGTGACCCTCTTCTAGTTGTACTAGTTGTGCAGGAACAGGATCCAGGGGACAATTGGTTAGGTGGGCATCTGAGAAAAGATTGGTAACCTCTTCAGTAGTGGCCATCTCAAAAGAGGAAAGTGTTGACTGTGCTGTTAGAGGTATGTTAAGTGGGGAAGATATCTGTACAATGGAGATGTCCTCACATATTGTGTCAGTGTTGCCTTTGAAGTGATTGGCAATCTCTTGGGCAGTAAGTGAGTTCATGGGTAAAGGGGTTGGGGGACAAAGCAGAGCGTTAAAGGTAGTGAAGAGCCGATGAGGACTTGATGACAAGGTATTAGTAAGAGAAACAAAGTAGGTTTGTTTGGCAGCATAGAGGCAGGAATTATATTTTAGGAGGGCAAATTTATATACAGTATGGTGCCATCCTGCAGAGATTTGGTTTTATGCCACATTCTTTCAAGAGCAACACAGCGTCTCTTGAGATTTCTGGTGTTGTCTGTTTGCCAAGGTTGTAATGGTCAGGGCCTGATTCTTCATGTAGTTAGCGAAGTGCACCCAGTGAGGATGAGAGTGAGCTGTTGTAGACAGAGGTGACCAGGTTAGGACAGGAAAGGGGAGAGATTTTGTCAAAGAGGTGCTCAGTAGCAGAATAGAGAAGAGAAGGGTTAAAGTGGTGAAGATTTCTATAAGTAATCATTTGCTACTTAGAGGAATAGGTGGTTGGAGACAAGGATACTGTTAAACTGAGGTTGTAATCAGAGAGAAGAAAGGGGGTGCTGGTGAGGTTGCCAGGAGTGCAGAGATGGAAGAATACAAGGTAAAGGGTATTATCACTGGAGTGAGTAGAAGTGTGTGTCCATTGTGTTAGATCAAAAGATGAGGTTAAGTTGAGAATTTAAACTGTAGCCAGACTGTTAACATTAACAGGGATGTTAAAGTCACCAAGAATAATAGTGGGTATTTCAGAGGAGAGAAAGCAGGGTAGCCAGGCAGAGAAGCCATGAAAAAAGTGTGATACTGGCCCAGGAGGCTGATAAATCACTGTAATTCTCAGAGAAATTGGCAAAAACAGACAAATACAGTGCACCTCAAAAGAGGATAGGGAAGGGGGATAGGAAGAACCTGGAAGGGGCTCTGTGGAGATAGAAGAAATCCAACTCCACCTCTTTCCATCCACTAGGTCTGGGTAAATGAATCCAGTGGAGGCCACCATGGGAGAGGGCAACAGGAGAAGCCCAGTCAGAATCTTGAAGCCAGGTTTCTGTTATGGCAAGTATGTTAAAGCAATGGGAGATATAAAGGTCATGCACAGATGTGAGCTTTTTACAGACAGAGTGGACATTCCAGAGGGCACATGAGATTGGGAAGCTGGTTTTTGGAAGTTGGGTGATAGAAATTAAATTAAGAAGATTGCACCTGTTGCCAGAGGAGGAAGGGTGCGGGATATGGGGTTTGCAGTTAGACAATGGAGGGCCAGGATTGGGGGAAATGTCTCCATAGATAAGAGAAGAAGGGTAAGAAAAGTAAGATGGGAGCGGTATGTATATGACCACACATATCTCACTGCCCTTGTGTTTGTGTCAGCATGTGGATTCAGTATTTGCAAGAGGTGATGGATGCAGTAAAAGGCAGAGGGTAGGAGTGAGGGCGATATATATAAGTTGTAGGCTGTCGGTGCTGGGTAAAGTAAGGACAAAACAACTAATGTAAAAAGGAAGAGTACAGGCAAGAAGCCTATTAGTGGAAATTGGACTTCAGGCTTGCCGTCCTTCCAGAGTGGAGCAGAGTTCTTGTATCTTCATACAGCTGTAGTTATCCTGCTTTAGTTAAACTGCTATGTTGAAACTGTGAGAATACTCATTAAATAAACTCTGAGAAAAGAAACATGATGTCTGCAACTGACCCCTGTCTGTGACTTCCCCATAAGCCAAACCTTTGTGGACCTTGGTTTTCTAAGTCACTATCCATTAGTTTTATGACCATTTTCACATCTGGGACTCTTACTCATCCCATAGTGTGGAACATCCCCTTTACATATCTGGACAAAGGCATATACACAATATTCTCTCGTGCCCTGTGGCGGTGGGGAGAGAACTTTTTCTTTTTTTTTTTAGGTGTGTGTGAATTTGAGTTTTCTTTTCTTCTGTGATATATGTATATAGGTGTACTGTATAATTTGTCTTTGAAGTCATTTGCATGGTGTACATTGTATATGTTTTGTCCATTATTCCAGTTGTTATCTCCCCATAGGCACCACAGCCCTGGTAGCTACTGTATATTTGGCTTCATGAAAGCTGTGGCTTTTTTTTCTCTTTCCTCTTTTGTACACCATAAATTTGGGGCTAAAATTATTTTTGTCTGTGAAAATGTTCTTTGTTATTTTCTGTCATTCCTTTATTATATGTTGTATTTTATGTATTGTAAAATATATTTCCATTCCGCATGATATCATTGTTTGCAGATCTAGCTTTGACTTTATATTGCACAAAATGGACAAGCCAATCCCTCCGTGCCGTTCCTGAAGAAGCACTTACATATCAACGAAATACATCGATGTATTAAGTTATAAAATAGGGCTATTGTAATTTGTGATT
Organism: Staurois parvus; assembly: GCF_062004578.1. Taxonomy (NCBI): domain Eukaryota; kingdom Metazoa; phylum Chordata; class Amphibia; order Anura; family Ranidae; genus Staurois; species Staurois parvus. Next base: position 6,864,626 of record NW_028319936.1, on the reverse strand, counting down.
TTTGATTAATTATATAATGCCATGAATTTGTCTTATAAATGGATCTATATGAATAATAAATAATGTTTTTATGTATTATATGCAGTAGTATTGTGTCTTTCAAAGAAAACTTTCCTTGGAGATACATTTAAAATCCCACTTTTTGTCTTTAACCTGATTGTCTTTAGCCATTTTTAGGAGCAGTGGGGAAACCACAAGCAATTTGGACAGGAATAGCATCCCTGTTCAAATTGCATGCTATTCTTTGCTGTGCAATTTGCATCCATACATTTTGTATGGACGCAAATCGCACCACAAAGTATCAGTAATCGGTAATGGCGAGTACTTGACCGAACATATCAGTACTCATACTCGCCGATAAAAAAAGGGTATCGGTGCATCCCTAATATATATATATATATATATATATATATATATATATTGCCAAAAGTATTGGGACACCCCTCCAAATCATTGGATTCAGGTGTTCGAATCACCTCCATGGCTACAGGTGTATAATATCGAGCACCTAGACATGCAGACTGCTTCTACAAACATTTGTGAAAGAATAGGTCTCTCTAAGGAGCTCAGTGATTTCAAGCGTCGTACCGTGATAGGTTTCCACTGGTGCAATAAGTGCATCCATGAAATTTCCTTGTTACTATATATTCCATGGTCAACTGTTCATGGTGTTATAACAAAGTGGAAGCAACTAGGAACAACAGAAACTCAGCCAATGACAATGAAAAATGACAAAGCGGAGTCAGCGCATGCTGAAGAGCACAGTGCGCACAAGTCGCCAACTGTCTGCAGAGTCAATAGCTAAAGACCTCCAAACTTCATGTGGATTTCAGATAAGCACAACAACAGTGCGTAGAGAGCTTCACGGAATGGGTTTCCATGGCCAAGCAGCTACATCCAAGTCTTACATCACCAACTGCAATGCAAAGAGTCGGATGCAGGGGTGTAAAACATGCTGCCACTCGACTCTAGAGCAGCGGAGATGTGTTCTTTGGAGTGAGAAATTAAGCTTCTCTGTCTGACAATCTGATGGACGTGTCTGGGTTTGGCAATTGCCAGGAGAATGGTACTTGCCTGACTGCATTGTGCCAAGTGTAAAGTTTGGTGGAGGGGGGATTATGGTGTGGGGTTGCCTTTTGGGGGTTTGGCTTGACCCATTAATTCCAGTGTAAAGAACTCTTAAGGCATCAGCATTCCAAGACATTTTGGACAATTTCATGCTCCCAAATTTGTGGGAACAGTTTGGGGATGTCCCCTTCCTGTTCTAAGAATGTCCAATATCAGTGCCTCACAAATGTGCTTCTGGAAGAATGGTCAAACATTCCTGTAGACACACTCCTAAACCTTGCGGACAGCCTTCGCAGAAGAGTTGAAACTGTTATAGCTGCAAAGGGTGGGCCAACTCAACATTGAACCCTACGGACTAAGACTGGGATGCCATTAAAGTTCATGTGCGTGTAAAGGCAGGTATATACTGTATCTATATATATCCTGGTTGTCCTCTCATCAGCACTCAATGGGTTAACCCCTCCCTTTGGATCCTCAGGACCACCTTTTCCAGCTTAATAAAAAAGAGGCTCCCTTCCTATCTTTTTTTTGGTCACTCCAGGCCACCTAAAGGTTCAAGCAACCAGCATGCCCCCCTACCGAACCTTTTCCCCCCAGGTTCAGCATCTCCTGGGTTTGGAAGATCCAAAAACAATAGAGTTAAACCCTCTTAAAATACTGGATGCCCTGGGCTGTGGGCATATGGTGCTTAAATGGTACTTTAAGGCTGTGGTTTGCATATGGGGGCACAAGACTTACACTGTATCCTTCCATCCTCCAACGGCACACTTAGGAGCCGTGCCAGCCACTTCTCCAGCTTCTGGCACCGACGCTGACATCACAGGGGGTGGGGCACTGGTCGCCTAGCAACTTCACACTCCCGGAGCCATGGCGGCAGTGGAGCTGAATGCCATGGCTGACACTCCAGTCCACAGCAGTAAGAGCACAGGCTGTGCTGCTGGAAGAGTCCTCAGACATTCTTTTTCCCTGCTTACCTCTGCATCTTTGCCCTACAGATTCTGTCTGGAGTCCTCTCTCTCTGCCTTGGGGATTGCTGACAGGTAAAACAGAGTATGATTTAAAGAGACAGCAAAAAAAAGGGGAAAGTTGCAGAGGGAAGGGTGGAGTTGGAAGTGGGCTTACTTATACTCAGCATTTGATTCAAACCCTTTTTTTTGTTTCATTTTGTTTCATTCCCCAGTCATGAGCTTACTACAGCCACAGCAGGCATGAAGATCTACGGAAAGGTAGGAGGGGCTTCGAGAGACTATGGTGAAAAGAGTGCTGCTTATGAAACTAACGTGATGCCCGTTCTATTTAGGAGCAGGATCCCTAAAAAAAGACACTCTCGGAAAGAGAAGTCCCACCATCGGTCAATATCTCTGCGATCTGTCTCTCCAAAAACAAGATTCACTTTTGCCGTCCTTCCAAGCTGCAGTAGAACGCCAGTGATGGAGCCACGGCTGACAAACCGGCCCTCAGATGGCTTAAGTTGGGTCTGTGCAGCCCCATCAGCTCTCGGGAAACTGTTTTTCACCGAATGTATGAGACATGTGGCTACAGACAAGAAGCGGAGACCTATGGAGTAAAGGATCTTATACATGAGGCAATAGCCGAAAGCATGTATCTAGTTTCCAATGCAAGAAGTTCAGAATGTGAACCTAAATTAAAGAGTCCATGGGACAAACAGCAAAAACTTCCAGTGCTGGAAATGTCTTCAGAGTCAGAGGACTTGCTTGATCATTTATTCAATTTCAGTCTAATAAATTAATATATTACAGCCGTAAAGGAGGCCATAGACTGCAGTTAGGACTATCAGCCTCCCGAGAAGGTGAAAAGATTTTTTTTCCCTAACCTCAAAAGACAAGGGACCTCCTTCCCCTTGTTTGAGGCGATCCATGAGTTATTTGAGGAAAATGGGAAAAACCAGAGAGGAGAGTCAGAATCCAGAATCGGTTTGCAAAATTGTATCCAGTTAAGTTCACAGATGCCGCTTTGTGGGAGACAGCGCCAGAAGTGGACGTGGCTCTACAGCATCTTGCAAGGCATGTGTCCCTCCCTTTGGAGGACTCAACCATCTTCAGAGATGCCAACCTTTAAAGGATCTATTCAGTTGCAGGAGTAGCCTGTTGGCCATCCATAGCCCTACCATCCATCTCAAGGACTTTAAATGTCGGGGTCTCGAATGTGGAGATGGCATTCAGAGATTGAGGTAGCAAAGATAATTTCGGCCCTCGATAACCTCAACCTGACGGCAGTCTCCTTGGGCTTCCATAGATCTGGTGAAGCTGTTAGGAATACTTATGGCACATTTGGCGATGGTGAAATGGTCTCTCTGGTTGCGGCATTGGACTGTGGCTGGAGCTTGAAAACAGGCCTTGTGTAACACCCAATACAATGCCAAGATGTTATTCAGGAAAACCCTTGAGGAAGCTATTAGGCGGGTCACAGGGGGCAAATCAGGCCTGTTATCTCAGATGTCAAGGAAGAGACTGCAACCCTTTCCATTCAGGGCAGTTTTGAATTCTAAAGAGCCCGAGAAGCCAGATCATACATACAGACCAGGTAGGGAATACACTAGACCACAAAGGAGAGGGACACAAAGTTCCTTCCTGCGGAATGCAAAGTCCAAAGCAGGTCAGGCTGCAAAGAAAACCAAAAAATCTTCTAGACAGTTGGTCCATCCAGCCCCTCCAGGTGGGAGCTAGGCTGGCGTCATTCTGGAGGGTAGGGGCGGTAAGGACCGGGGACCGTTGGGATCAGAAGATGGTGAAACAAGGATACGAGATAGCCTTCTGGGAAAAGCCTCCAAATATGTTTATCCAAACAGACTGGACACAGGACCAGAAGAAACGACAATTCAAAGTGTAAGACTTGAGATTCTTGAACCATTTCATTGACCCAAAAAGATTCAAGATGGAGTCAGTATACACAACTATATCAGTAGTTCAACCAGAGGATTGGCTGATTTCGGTAGATTTGGCAGATGCATACCCGCATGCCCCGGTCAGCAAGCATCACCAGCGATACCTCAGATTCACAGCGAGGGAAGAGCACTATCAGTTCAGATGTTTGCCGTTTGGAATCAACACGGCACGCAGAGTGTTTTCCAAGACCCTACTGGCAACCATAGCGTTTATTCGTATGCTAAAGATAAAGATCTATCACTATCTGGATGATATGATGGTGGTGGCCAGTTCAAGCAAAGGACTAACACTACAAACAAAGTATTAGGGATCTTGTCCACTTTCAGATGGCTTATAAACAGCCAGAAGAGCCTTCTAATACTGACCCAGGAAATGGAGTACCTGGGTATGGTTTTCAACACAAGATTGGGACAAATCTTCCTGCGCTATTGCTAAAGAGTCAAACTAAAGGCATGCATCTTCAGAGTGATTGAATCACTGGGCACTGTCGGCAAGAGACTGTATGACAGCCCATGGCTACTCTGGCAGTGACTTGGGCAAAGTTCCATATGAGGGCATTCCAAATGTGCTTCTTAAGCCAATTGGATGGCTATTTGATGGACCAGGAGATCTGTGTGTCAGTGTGGATGCGAAAGAGCCTAGTCTGGAAGATAGCAGTAGAAACCTTCACACAGGGAATGCCTCTTAGTCTGGGAGACTGGGGGGCTCAGTGTCTTGGGAGACAAGCCCAGGGAAGATGGCATGCTACAGATACCAGGCACTCAAACCTCCTTGAACTGCAGGCAGTATACCAGGCCCTATAGACCTTTGAAGGGCTTATTCTGGGAGCCAGGGTCGAGTTAATGTTAGACAATCAGATGGCAGTAGCTAGAGATGAGCGAATTTCTCAAAAATTCGATTCGGCTGATTCGGCGAATTCCAGTATGAAATTCGATTCGATGCGAATTAATTCGCTACGAAGTTAACTTATTAAAAGGGTTTCTAGGCTTCAGAGAGCCTTTAAATTAGTGCAGAACACTGTACCTTTAATTTAAATGCCCTTGGAGATGAGGAAGGAGAAGGAGAAGGAGAAGGATGAGAAGAAGGAGAAGGATGAGAAGAAGGAGAAGGATGAGAAGAAGGAGAAGGATGAGAAGAAGGAGAAGGATGAGAAGAAGGAGAAGGAGAAGGAGAAGGAGAAGGATGAGAAGAAGGAGAAGGAGAAGGATGAGAAGATGGAGAAGGAGAAGGATGAGAAGAAGGAGAAGGATGAGAAGAAGGAGAAGGAGAAGGATGAGAAGAAGGAGAAGGAGAAGGATGAGAAGAAGGAGAAGGATGAGAAGAAGGAGAAGGATGAGAAGAAGGAGAAGGATGAGAAGAAGGAGAAGGATGAGAAGAAGGATGAGAAGAAGGAGAAGGATGAGAAGAAGGAGAAGGAGAAGGATGAGAAGAAGGAGAAGGATGAGAAGAAGGAGAAGGATGAGAAGAAGGAGAAGGAGAAGGATGAGAAGAAGGAGAAGGAGAAGGATGAGAAGAAGGAGAAGGATGAGAAGAAGGAGAAGGATGAGAAGAAAGAGAAGGGGAAGGAGAAGGATGAGAAGAAGGAGAAGGAGAAGGATGAGAAGATGGAGAAGGAGAAGGATGAGAAGAAGGAGAAGGATGAGAAGAAGGAGAAGGATGAGAAGAAGGATGAGAAGAAGGATGAGAAGAAGGAGAAGGATGAGAAGAAGGACAGTTCTGTGACAGTTTCTGTCTATTTCTGACAGTTCTGGGACATTCACTCCATACAGCGGTTTCAACCGCTGTATGGAGGGAATGTCATAGAACTGTCAGAAATAGACTATTTCTGACAGTTCTGGGACATTCACTCCATACAGCGGTTGAAACATTGTATCTATTTGTTTCCATAAATGGATCCATTTATGGAAACAAATAGATACAATGTTTCAACCGCTGTATGGAGTGAGTGTCCCAGAACTGTCATAAATAGTCTATTTCTGACAGTTCTATGACATGACAGTTCTGGGACATTCACTCCATACAGCGGTTTCAACCGCTGTATGGAGTGAATGTCCCAGAACTGTCATAAATAGTCTATTTCTGACAGTTCTATGACATTCCCTCCATACAGCGGTTTCAACCGCTGTATGGAGTGAATGTCCCAGAACTGTCATAAATAGTCTATTTCTGACAGTTCTGGGACATTCAGTCCATACAGCGGTTTCAACCGCTGTATGGAGGGAATGTCATAGAACTGTCAGAAATAGACTATTTCTAACAGTTCTGGGACACTCACTCCATACAGCGGTTGAAACATTGTATCTATTTGTTTCCATAAATGGATCCATTTATGGAAACAAATAGATACAATGTTTCAACCGCTGTATGGAGTGAGTGTCCCAGAACTGTCAGAAATAGTCTATTTCTGACAGTTCTATGACATTCCCTCCATACAGCGGTTTCAACCGCTGTATGGAGTGAATGTCCCAGAACTGTCATAAATAGTCTATTTCTGACAGTTATGGGACATTCACTCCATACAGCGGTTGAAACATTGTATCTATTTTTTTCCATAAATGACATTCTGCAGATACACTTAGAGGAGCGCTGCAGATACACTTTTTGCCGGCTTGGAATTATTCTTATTTTCATCCTACTTCTTCTTCTTCTTCTTCTTCATCCTCATCCTCTTCTTCTTCTTATGAGGATGAGGATGAAGAAGAAGAAGAAGAAGTAGGATGAAAATAAGATTAATTCCAAGCTGGCAAAAAGTGTATCTGCAGCGCTCCTCTAAGTGTATTTGCAGAATGTCATTTATGGAAAAAAATAGATACAATGTTTCAACCGCTGTATGGAGTGAATGTCCCAGAACTGTCATAAATAGTCTATTTCTGACAGTTCTGGGACATTCACTCCATACAGCGGTTTCAACCGCTGTATGGAGGGAATGTCATAGAACTGTCTGAAATAGACTATTTCTAACAGTTCTGGGACACTCACTCCATACAGCGGTTGAAACATTGTATCTATTTGTTTCCATAAATGGATCCATTTATGGAAACAAATAGATACAATGTTTCAACCGCTGTATGGAAGGAATGTCCCAGAACTGTTAGAAATAGTCTATTTCTGACAGTTCTATGACATTCCCTCCATACAGCGGTTGAAACCGCTGTATGGAGTGAATGTCCCAGAACTGTCAGAAATAGTCTATTTCTGACAGTTCTGGGACATTCCTTCCATACAGCGGTTGAAACATTGTATCTATTTGTTTCCATAAATGGATCCATTTATGGAAACAAATAGATACAATGTTTCAACCGCTGTATGGAAGGAATGTCCCAGAACTGTCATAAATAGTCTATTTCTGACAGTTCTATGACATTCCCTCCATACAGCGGTTGAAACCGCTGTATGGAGTGAATGTCCCATAACTGTCAGAAATAGACTATTTCTGACAGTTCTGGGACATTCACTCCATACAGCGGTTTCAACCGCTGTATGGAGGGAATGTCATAGAACTGTCAGAAATAGACTATTTCTAACAGTTCTGGGACATTCCTTCCATACAGCGGTTGAAACATTGTATCTATTTGTTTCCATAAATGGATCCATTTATGGAAACAAATAGATACAATGTTTCAACCGCTGTATGGAAGGAATGTCCCAGAACTGTCAGAAATAGTCTATTTCTGACAGTTCTGGGACATTCCCTCCATACAGCGGTTTCCGGCAAAAAGTGTATGTGCAGAGTTCCTCTATTCTGCAGATACACTTAGAGGAGCTCTGCAGATACACTTAGAGGAGCTCTGCACATACACTTTTTGCCGGCTTGGAATTATTCTTATTTTCATCCTACTTATTCTTCTTCTTCTTCTTCTTCATCCTCATCCTCTTCTTCTTCTTCTGAGGATGAGGATGAAGAAGAAGAAGAAGAAGAAGAAGTAGGATGAAAATAAGATTAATTCCAAGCCGGCAAAAAGTGTATGTGCAGAGCTCCTCTAAGTGTATGTGCAGAGCTCCTCTAAGTGTATCTGCAGAATAGAGGAGCTCTGCACATACACTTTTTGCCGGCTTGGAATTAATCTTATTTTCATCCTACTTCTTCTTCATCCTCATCCTCATCCTCTTCTTCTTCTTCTGAGGATGAGGATGAAGAAGAAGAAGTAGGATGAAAATAAGATTAATTCCAAGCCGGCAAAAAGTGTATGTGCAGAGCTCCTCTAAGTGTATGTGCAGAGCTCCTCTAAGTGTATCTGCAGAATAGAGGAACTCTGCACATACACTTTTTGCCGGCTTGGAATTATTCTTATTTTCATCCTACTTCTTCTTCTTCTTCATCCTCATCCTCTTCTTCTTCTTCTGAGGATGAGGATGAAGAAGAAGAAGAAGAAGTAGGATGAAAATAATATTAATTCCAAGCCGGCAAAAAGTGTATGTGCAGAGCTCCTCTAAGTGTATCTGCAGAGCTCCTCTAAGTGTATCTGCAGAATAGAGGAACTCTGCACATACACTTTTTGCCGGCTTGGAATTATTCTTATTTTCATCCTACTTATTCTTCTTCATCCTCATCCTCTTCTTCTTCTTCTGAGGATGAGGATGAAGAAGAAGAAGAAGAAGTAGGATGAAAATAATATTAATTCCAAGCCGGCAAAAAGTGTATGTGCAGAGCTCCTCTAAGTGTATCTGCAGAGCTCCTCTAAGTGTATCTGCAGAATAGAGGAACTCTGCACATACACTTTTTGCCGGCTTGGAATTATTCTTATTTTCATCCTACTTCTTCTTCTTCTTCATCCTCATCCTCTTCTTCTTCTTCTGAGGATGAGGATGAAGAAGAAGAAGAAGTAGGATGAAAATAAGATTAATTCCAAGCCGGCAAAAAGTGTATGTGCAGAGCTCCTCTAAGTGTATCTGCAGAGCTCCTCTAAGTGTATCTGCAGAATAGAGGAACTCTGCACATACACTTTTTGCCGGCTTGGAATTATTCTTATTTTCATCCTACTTCTTCTTCTTCTTCATCCTCATCCTCTTCTTCTTCTTCTGAGGATGAGGATGAGGATGAAGAAGAAGAAGAAGAAGAAGTAGGATGAAAATAAGATTAATTCCAAGCCGGCAAAAAGTGTATGTGCAGAGCTCCTCTAAGTGTATCTGCAGAGCTCCTCTAAGTGTATCTGCAGAATAGAGGAACTCTGCACATACACTTTTTGCCGGCTTGGAATCATTCTTATTTTCATCCTACTTCTTCTTTCTTCTTCTTCTTCTTCTTCTTCTTCATCCTCATCCTCTTCTTCTGAGGATGAGGATGAAGAAGAAGAAGAAGAAGAAGTAGGATGAAAATAAGATTAATTCCAAGCCGGCAAAAAGTGTATGTGCAGAGCTCCTCTAAGTGTATCTGCAGAGCTCCTCTAAGTGTATCTGCAGAATAGAGAAACTCTGCACATACACTTTTTGCCGGCTTGGAATTATTCTTATTTTCATCCTACTTCTTCTTCTTCTTCTTCTTCTTCTTCATCCTCATCCTCAGAAGAAGAGGATGAGGATGAAGAAGAAGAAGAAGAAGAAGTAGGATGAAAATAAGAATAATTCCAAGCCGGCAAAAAGTGTATGTGCAGAGTTCCTCTATTTCTGACAGTTCTCTGACAGCTTCTTCACATGTACAGCGGTTGAAACATCTGTATCCTAAATGGAAACTAATAGATACAAATTGTATCTATTAGTTTCCATTTAGGATACAGATGTTTCAACCGCTGTACATGTGAAGAAGCTGTCAGAGAACTGTCAGAAATAGAGGAACTCTGCACATACACTTTTTGCTGGCTTGGAATTATTCTTATTTTCATCCTACTTCTTCTTCTTCTTCTTCTTCTTCATCCTCATCCTCTTCTTCTGAGGATGAGGATGAGGATGAAGAAGAAGAAGAAGAAGTAGGATGAAAATAAGAATAATTCCAAGCCGGCAAAAAGTGTATGTGCAGAGTTCCTCTATTTCTGACAGTTCTCTGACAGCTTCTTCACATGTACAGCGGTTGAAACATCTGTATCCTAAATGGAAACTAATAGATACAATGTTTCAACCGCTAAACATGTGTTCCTTCTGTCAGAGAACTGTCAGAAATAGCGGAGCTCACTGCAGGGACACTTTTGCCGGCTGATCGGGAAATATTCGATTCGAGCACCCGAAGTAGGCAAAATTTCGGATTCGACGCGAATCGAATATTTCCTGAAATTCGACTCGAATTCCGGTTCGCCTGGTTCGATTCGCTCATCTCTAGCAGTAGCCTACATAGCCTGACAGGGTAAAACCAAAGCCTGCCACTGCTCCAGTTGGCAACCAAGATCTTCCTCTGGGCTGAGATTCATGCGGAAGCAGTAACAGCAGCCTACATTCCAGTCAAGCACAAGCAGATAGCGGACCAGCTAAGTCGGAAGTTCCCTGCCAATGCGAGTGGTCAATCAACAACCGCTACCTGCAACCAATTTTCGCTAAATGTGGAACTCCCTCTGTGGACCTGGTAGCGACACCAGAGAATGAGCAACTACTGAAATTCATGACGAGGTTTGCATGCTACAAAGCATTAGTGTGGGATGCTGTCACGATCGCGGCGTCAGACCCCAGACCTTCTCACCAAACTCATGATCGAAGGACTGGCCGATCTAAAACCGCGGTGTGACATGCGTAACAATGCCACACTCAGCTGCACCCTGCACAACAATTGTCCAGCTAATGGAACGCAATTGACGCACCGGCAGCCTGAATGCGCTTGTTACTGGGTCGGGTTAATTACGCAACTAACCCTTTACACTGCCACCACCACTTTTTGTCAGAGAAAGGGGAAACTCTCCTTACCAAATATACAATATAATAATTGAAATAATGGTCTATATAACACGGTCCATAGGCCCGTTATACAGAGATTAAAACAAACAGTAGCGTCACTTCAAAGGCAGGAATTCGTGAATTGCAAGTAAGCGCTTAGGAACAGTTTAACACTTTCAGAGAGAAAGATTTATTACTAAAAGTGTCAAACAGGTGCAATAAAATATTTACAAAAAAAGATGTAACTAAGACATATATATACATATGCATAGAAAACAGCACAGCACAGCAAATTGATAACAGGGAGAAGTTAAAAGGTTAAGTTACTTGCCATGTTAAGCCTTGAGGTAGCAGATCCAAGTTACAGAACCAAAGGGTCTTTGATCTCCCTATGTTACGATGGAAAGATAGGAGATGTCTTCAACTTAACTTTGTAGGCCTGGTAGCCTGAGTTTTAAAATTCCCCAGCAGGGGGAATGGCTCTGAGTAACTGACCAATACGCTGTTTAGGGAGGGGTCAGTTGGGCGAACTCCGACTTTGAACCAACATCTGTCATAATCCATGATATGAAACATAGGGGACAAACTGACTCTTTTAAAAAATGTTATCTGGTTTGTGCTTCTGGGGAATGCCTTGAACTCTTGAGAAGGCTCTGTTATCTGTTTTCCAAGGTGGGAAATCACACAGGTTCTTGGGACAGTGCTTCTCCAATTCTCTGAGGAACACTGGCCTTATCATGACTTAGGTGAGCAAGGCTACACTTTCGCAGACTGCTCTGCACCGAACTTGGGATGCCTTGCCCTGCTGTTGACCCATAACCAGCACACACACATCTGTCACTGTGCCTCTCAGGAAGGGAGGGGGAAGGAGAATAAAGGATTGAGGGAGAAATGTATGCTCTTCTCAAAATGGATGTGCCTGACAAAAATTGGCGGCACTGCATCCATCTCTGAGCGCAAGATTGCTACAGATGCCTTCTCAATTCCTTGGCAGTTCCCTCTAGTGTATCTGTTCCCTCTTATTCCTCTAATCATTAGGACCCTGATTACATTCACAAGACCTCTCAGAGGAGGTAATTTCAACACTATTAAAAGCAAGGAAAGCTGCAACAAACACAATGTATTCTAGAATATGGAAGAAATTTGTAGCTTTTGTGTCACAGCATAACTCCTCCCCGCTGGCACCAAGTATCGCAAGAATGCTGGAGTTCCTGCACTGAATATGGGATTAGCATATAGCTCAATCAAGGTCCAAGTCTCAGCACTGTCTTTCTTCACGGTACACATATGGATGGATGAAACTTTAATTAAACCGTTTTTCAGGGCAGCAATAAGAATGTGGTCTCCTAAAAAGGACTTTTTCCCAGTCTGGGACTTGGGCATGGAATGAAATGCTTTACTACAGCCCTCATTTGGGCCTTCTGAATCATGCTCATTGTGGTTTCTCACAATTAAACTTACCTCCCATACAACAGCGAGAAGGGTGTCTGAATTAGCAGGGATCCATTCTGCATCATTCGCTTAGATAAGAGTGTAAGAGCTCATTCCACCAGAGGGATGAAGCCTCATGGGTATCCATCACATAAGTACCGGTGGAAGACATATGCAGAACCGCTAGCTGGAGTTGATGCGAGACCTTTGCACATCACTATAGATTAGACGTAATCTCTGCCAAGTCTTCTATATTTGAAGCGGTGGTGGTGTCAGCTCCTCTTCGACTTAAAGATTTTGTGTCAAGCAGTCAGGCTAGTTGAATTTTCTCTTTTTTTCCAACCCTAGATTAGCTATGGTATATTCCATTGTGTGCTGATGGGAGAACAACCAGGAAAATGGAAAATCGTTATCAAATACTTACCAAAATGTTCCTTTCCTGGTCTGTCCTCATATCAGCACAATTTTGTTCCCTCTTTAAGAGGCCTGTCACCGCTATGTATTAGAAGAGGAAGGGAGGGGAAAGCCTCTTTTATATTAAGCTGGAAAAGGTGGTTTTCAGTATCCAAAGGGAGGGGTTAACCCATTGTGTGCTGACATGAGGACAGACCAGTAACGGAAAATTATGGTAAGAATTTGATAGCAATTTTCTGTTATATACACACTCACCGGCCACTTTATTAGGTACACCTTGCTAGTGCCAAGAAAATATCTTCCACACCATTACACTACCACCAGCTTGAACAGTTGATACAAGGCATGATGGATCCATGCTTTTACTAAATTCTGATTCTAGCATCTGAATGTCGCAGCCACCAGTCTGCCCTTCTCTTCTGACCTCTGACATCAACAAGGCATTTTCATCCACACAACTGCCACTCACTGGATATTTTCTCTTTTTCAAACCATTCTCTGTAAACCATAGAGATGGTTGTACGTGAAAATCCCAGTGGATCAGCAGTTTTTGAAATACTCAGACCAGCCCATCTTGCATCATCAACCATGCCACGTTCAGCAAGTTGTCTTCACCACATCTAGATGCCTAAATACATTGAGTTACTGCCATGTGATTGGCTGATTAGCAATGTGTGTTACCAAGCAATTGAACAGGTGTACCTAATAAAGTGGCCAGTGAGTATAATCTAAAAATATATATATAGCTAGTTAGTTAGTTATCTATGTGTCTACACACAGTGCATACTGTTTATTATTTTCATATAATTGTGTGTTATTTTTAACCTTGGTTTCACTTTTTAAACTGGGCTGTTCTGTAGTTTCACAATATCTCAAGAGATCACAAGCAGCCCTCCCCCTTCAACACAGATCTCAGCCATTTTCAGAGGAAAAACTTCTCCTCTGTTCTCCCTCTGAGAACAGAAGCTTCATAAACAGGCTGCAGAGGAGATAATTTTCCTTTGAGAACTGAACTGAAATAAAACTCCTTAGTTTAATAAAGGTACACCTAAAAAAAGGAAAACTATTGCAGCCACCACATCTAATGATTGGTAAGCTGCAATATAATATGTTTTTGGTGCACGCACATTTTAACAAGTGGTAGAATAATTCACAGCTATTTCCAGGCTCCGGAATTTTTCGGCCTTACAAGATAGTTAGAATAGAAGTGTGAGGAAAAACGGCATTAACTGTTTTTTTATCTTCTTCCGCGCGTTAATTCTTCTGAAAAAATATGTTAAGAGCATATAAATCAAATTCAGGCATAACTATTACTAATGTATTATTAGCATGACTAATTCTGAGACCAGTAAGCAAAAAATAAAAGTACTTAAAAAACTACCAATACCAATTATGAAAATGCATGCACAATTGCCTACGGTATATCTACTGGGAAAATTTCTCACTGTCCTAAACTTTGTTACGTCCCTGAGATCCTGTGTTTTCAGCCAAGCCAAAGCAAGGTTAATAAAGACACTCATTAGTAATCCCAACCTGCCAAATATCATGGGTTTATGTAAATTATTGGCATTCTGGGATCTGTCTTTATGAATGACCCTGGACGTTTATAATATGATGTGAGTACACTTTCTCTGATATACAGGCAATATTGATTCACAGAGATGAACAAACTTGATAAAATCTGATCCATGAGCAATTTGCCTGGTTTAGTCCCATAATGATTTTAAATGGGTTTACTTGCTCAGTTTTTTTTCTTTTTAAGGTTTACAAGATGTAAAAAAAAAAGGTGTCCCTCATCTTAAAAGATGCTGACCTGCCTTCATGTTAGATTATGCACATGACCACAATTCCTGCCTAGTCCTAGGCATTGATGAGCATGCAAGGTACCCTAGTGCATTGGTGTGGTAGGCTCTGTCCACAACATGACATACATGGATATGCTCACCACCTTACAACTTTGGCAGTAGTCGGCAGGATGCACCCACCTTATGCATGTGAAGACACCCACGCCAAAGAGATCATGGGTGTTTTAGCTAGTTAGAGCTTGTTCAGACTTGCACAGTATTGTGTCATTTGATTGCTATGCTACACATTGGATTAGTACTTATCCAAGTAAGTGGCACCACATTGGTGGCATCTTGAAAAGAGGCATATTTAATGTCCAGAACCCAGAAATTCTTTACAACTCCAAATGGGATGCTGAGCATGTGCTGTTACTATGGTATGCAAAATCCTTTCTTGAAAACAACCCATCGCAGTCCTGGACACCAGGTTGACTTATCGCCCAATCGTGAGATTAGTGCACTGCATGGTGCAAGAGCTAGATGAGCTGTGGGCCATCTGCCTGGTTTGCCAGAGGAGGTCCTGTAGCCTCACTCGCAAAATGCACCAACTGTGGGCCTCTGCTATTTTAGAGAATGGAGGGATCCAAGGACCTTGCAGACTTAGGAGAAGATGGAATACTTAAGCTGAGGGTGAAACCGGCTGTCTTGGAATCACCTACAGTTCATTCTCAAACTCCTGCAGCTACTGCTGAAGGAACAATTTCACATGGGTTTATCTCCCTCAAAAGACCAGGGGTCAAGTAGTCAACTAAAGATCCAGCATCAGTAGACACACCCCCTGGGGATGTTGTGGCATCCCTCAAGATTTTACTGGACTTCTCAAATCTTTTGGACACCCTGTACCGGAGCCTAGGAAGCTGCTGCTTCCAGTATCATCAGGCTCCACTGCTTTTGTGTTACTGGTGCTCCTGGATTCTCCAAGCCCATTGCCATCTAAGCCAGTAAAGCCAAATTGGGTGGCGACAAGTGAATTATTCTTCGACAACAGTGAGAGGGAGCATCCCTCCTCCCTGGAGGCTGTTATCCCACTCCATTGGTTACCAATGGAAGTCCCAGCATTGTCCAATGCATGTGGCCAATGCTGCTGCCCAGAGAACTCTTATCTTGCAGAAGGTGCAGCCCCATGGGTCACAAGCTGACCAGGCTGGTCAAACTGCAGAGACTTTCTGATAATTATGTGCACCGAAAATTTGAATATACTTTCCCTTTTGTACCCAAACTGTTGTTCTGGCAGCTGGAAGAGGAATGGCTGAAGATCTATAGCCAGTTTGTGTGGGAGAGGCTAAGGGTATCAAAACATCTCCTAGAGTTTTGTTTCCAAAATTAGTTCATCATGGCCCTTTACAAAGAGTGGAACATCAGCTGACATATCTTAATCGACCGGGTAGAGCTGGTTAAGCCAGGCTATATGCACCCGGTCATGCACAAGGTAATTGGAAGCCACCCAGTCACAGAAGAACGGGTCCTCCTCCCAGACCCATGTTATTATTTGTGAACCACAGACTCTATGGGGTAGATTTACTTAAACTGGTGCACTCAGAATCTTTTGTAGCTGTGAATAGTAGTCAATCAGCTATTAACCTCAGCTTGTTCAATTAAGCTTTGGCAATAAAGCCTGGAAGCTATTTGGTACCTATGCAGATGTGAACCTGATTTTGCACTCTCCAGCTTTAGTAAATAAAGTCCTATGTGTTGTGCTATCGTTATTCATTTAGTTACCATATTTATAAAATAATTGGTGCAAGTTTTGTTTTTAGATGTTTTATCTGCTGTTGGATGTTATTTAAAGTAATGTAATGCTATTTAATGTTTTATGGTGGTCGCAGTCGAGACGGTTTGTGAAAAATGGGGGCATATGTAAGCAGATTGGAAACTGCTTAAAGAGTTAGGTATTGGCCCTGGCTGGGTTGGGAAGGGGATAGGTTCTCTGCTCCAGGTGCGCAGGCTTTTTGGTTTTAGCCCACTTGTGATATAAATTGAGGAAGGCTGAGGTCCAGGGGCTCCCGCTGCATTCCAGTGTGCTGCTGTACTGTTGTTTCTGTGACACCTCAAGAAAGTCTAGGAGGAACCGTATATGTCATCCTACTACAAAGGGTACTGAGACATCACCAAGTAAGTACTTTGGGACCATGGACTAACACCTGTTAAGATATGCCTGGGCTATGTATCAGTTAGTCAGGAATAGAGAATGAATTGTTCGCACTTTCAAAATGTTTTCATTTTTTACCTTTACATTTGCATGACGGTAAAAAAACCTTCTGTGTGCAGCAGCACCCCCAGTCCCCTGAATACTTACCTGAGCCTCATTGCGATCCAGTGATGTGAATGACAGCCTCGGCTGCCCCGGGTCTCTGCCTCCTCATTGTATGAGACAACAAGCAGGAGCCATTGGCTCCTGCTGCTCTCACTCACAACCAGTCAGCCAATGAAGAAATAGAGGGGCGGGGCCAAGCTACGGCTCTGTGTGTGAATGGACACATGGAGCAGCGGGTGCCCCCATAGCAAGCTGCTTGCTGTGGGGGCTCCTGACAGGAGGGAGGAGCTAGAAGAGCCTGCGGGGGACCTGAGAAGAGGAGGATCCAGGCTGCTCTGTGCAAAATCACTGCACAGAGCAGGTAAGTATAACATGTTTGTTAGTTAACAAAACAATAAAATGAACCTTTAGAATCGCTTTAAAGCAAAAAGAGAAAATGGGTACGTCAGAGGTTCCAAAACTGGAGGTAGATTCCAGGCCAAAACTCCATTTTTATTTTAAAAAATGCCACAGAACAAACTCATCATCTAAATACCTGAGCTGACAGTTCACATGCAAATGATCTTCCCCCATCTGCTATAAGAAACAGATAAACTGCCCCCCTTGAGTAATCTATTACATAGGAAGATCCCCCATGGGGAGAAGAGAAGGTTTTTTTTTCTAGATCATAGTCACCCTGTGAGCATAGCTTACGTAGCATCCTCCTAGTTAGGTGCTAGGATGTGTAAAGTTAGATTAAGCATAGCTGTGTTTCTCTACTTACCAAAGAGGCTGCCAGGGAAATTCAGTGTAGTATTTTTCTTAAGAGAGTGCTGTGATTGATTATTCAAGTGCTTTATGACCTTTTCTTTTAATTAAGAAGGTCATGGATTTGTGGTGAGTGCATTGTGGTGGCATATGAGGTGAAGCACTCTAGGAAGAAGTGGTAGCACAAAAAAGGGGATTCTTACCACACTGGTTTTGGACTGTGGCACAGCACAATTTATTAATTATACGCTTTGATTAATATTTTTTTTATGTATATTTGATTCATCCTTTCATTATGTGCATTTGATCGATCTTTAAAACTGATTGGAGGACAAGTTTAGGATATATATAGTGCAGGGGTGGACTGACAACTCATGGGGCACCCGGGCAATAGGGGATCATGGGGCCCCTGTGTCCTTGCCCAAACTCAAAAAAGCCTATGAAAAAGGTACCAGGGGCATCTCATAGGGCCCCCTACTGACCCCGGGCCCTCGGGCAGTGCCCGAGTTTCCAAATGGTCAGTCCGCTCCTGATATAGTGTAAGTGCCAAACTTATATATCCATCTGGAGGAGTTCAGGGGTACTCTTAAAGGGGCAGCTACACCTATTCACTTAATTTGTGCACCTACATGGTCTTTATGTTTGAGATACACTGTAGTTTCTTCATCATCTTATTTTTTAATTTCTTTTTTCTTACCAATGACTCTATTTTTAGACTAGGATTGTGTTTTTTTGGGATAATTCACTATGGAGAGTGGGTGCCACACCTTATATATTCAACTATAAACACTCTAACCTACTATTTACCAGTAGAGATGTATCTGAAAGCTGAATGTATTAGGATTACACAATCACTGAAAGTATATTTACTGTATTACCTCATTTCTAAACAAGTAAATGTATTGTTAGTCTTTTGTTGCGCTCAAAAATGATTTTTCAATGAACCCAAAGTCACTAGAAAATGCTAAGAAGGCACCAGTGTTCATCCGTTTTATTTTGGTAACTGATTTATTTTGTAATTGTCAGCCCATGTATCACCAGCTTCTTTGCAATTCTCTGAATACTCAGTGTCATCCTGAATCCAAATGGCTGTGTCTGTCTGCCTTCTTGTGACTTTTTGCTTAGGTGTCAGTCTTTAATTTTTTGTGCCAATTTATTACTCAGGGAGCCAGATTATCATTGTGTGCATGCCAGCCTGTCACTTTATGCCAACCTTTGTATTGATGCCAGAGTGCATTGTTGTGCCAGTCTATATTTTTTCCATTTGTGTCTGTAAACCACTCTTTGTGCTGGCCGCTGTTTGTTTAAAGGCAGATATTTATGATATGGGGAAGCTAACAGATTTAAAAATAACAAAGAATGATTCACATGCAGAAGAGGAGTTACATGCTTGAAGCAAAACTCTTAATTTTACTATGTAAAATAAATATAGTCAAGGCCAAAAAAATTAAAGCAAACGTATGCTTTTGCTGTTAACCTTTAGGAGATGAAATTTTAAAAAATGAATGCTCCCATTGTTATTGAAGTGTTAATAAAAATGTGCATTTGAAGCCATAGGTAGGTAACAGGTGAATCTGGCACATTCCCAACATGAAAATTAAATGCTATTTGAAGTCATGCCAGTTAATGGAAATCAGTTAATAGCTTGATCTAAAGTTGAGTCACATTCTTTTCACCCTTACTTTATTTTTGGTAAAGGAAACGTTTTAGTGTATTTACCCTTTACTTTCTCCACCAGCACCCAAGCAGAGACACAGTGTACAATGAGGCATGGTAAATCATTAGGGATTAACTTATTGGAGTAGAGTGGTAGTAAAGTCTAAATTCAATTCAGTTCAAGACTCAATTTAGATTTTTACCTACAGGTAAGCTTATAATAAATGATTATCTCCTAAACATTCACTGTTTAGGATATATTCTTGAGAGCAGCAGCTGGGACGTCACCTGCGCATATGCTCTGACGGAACGGCAAACCACGGCCATGACTCCCGCATACATCAGCGAGAGTGAAGTCAACGTGGCTCGGCTATTTAACTGGCCACAGCCCAGGAACCCAGAAGGAAGACTGAGTGAGCAAGGAAGACTCTGCCAGGCTGGAGGACTTTGTTCTCAGGTAAGTCTTTCATAATGTGCTAGTATGCAATGCATACTAGCACATTGTGCTTTACATTGCAGGTTTTTTTTTTACATTTACTACCGCTTTAAGGTTTTGGTCGAGTATGGGTTTGTAGTGAACCCATCACGTTTGCTGTTCCTGAACCTGGGTAACTAATGCATCTGTTTTCAGCCATAGCTACAAGTTACCAATAAAACTGGGAGTTTCTTATGTGTCAATCCCTCACTATAAAAAGCCAGGGTTCTCAACAACCATTATGAAGATGTACAAGAGAATGTACTCCTGTCTAATACAGTAATGGCCCAGGTGTTTCAACTAATCCTCCCTGATGGCAGCAGAGAGAGTTCAAGGTAAGGAACCCCGGAACTTGAACCATCCATCTCAGCAGACATAGTCAGAGGCATACCTGCTACTTCACTGGCTGAACTAGGAAAGTTCATTTGGAGCCTGTTAAAGAATTGTACCTCTATCACCAGTCACAATTACTGGAGACTAAGATTCTTCTTAGGAACCCCTCTCCTCTAGGGGAAGATGACTTTGACACATGGGTCGATTAGACCCTCCAGGCTGTAGAGGAATGGGAAGTAGCCAATGTTTTGAAGTGACCGAGGGTCCTGGAAAGTCTACGGGCTTCTGACATTGTACGACATTTGAAATGGGATAGACCAGGCTGTACTGCCCACAAGTGTCCAGAGGCTCTACAAGAGGTATTTGGGCAAGCGGAGAACTGTATAGAATTGACTTATCTATTCCAAGGAGGAGTGAAGGTGCTAGCAAGGCCTTCTGGGCCCAAGTACAGATAGAGGGTTAAACCACTCGATCTGATTGTACAGAAGCTGAGACAGCTACCCCTATGGGGCTGTGACGTATTCCAAGCTGTTGAAGACTATCAGGGAGGAAGAGGCTTTGATGGTGGCCAAGGCTAGGAAGGCAGAAGTTCAGGGTGGAGCCCGTCCCAGGGCTTCCTGTTGCATCACTGAAGCTATTCTGACCATAGAGAGTGTCTTAGGCATAGCTCATGGCCTTAATGGATGGCATTGTGCAGACCCTATATCAATTGGCTCAGGCCCAAGCCATGATTCAATAATCCTTCTGTGAGATCCAGAAAACAGTATGACAGGTGATGGAAATGGGACAAACAGTATCAGAAATGGCATCCAGATGGGGGGAAGCCAGCCCTGGACACTTTAGATGTTGCTTGCAGTGTGGAGAACCAGGACACTTTTGGGCCCAATGCCCACAGGCTGAGCCAATGGCCGACATTACAGCAGAAATGATACAAGTCTTAACCACTTCCAGTCCGGACACTTTCACCCCCTTCCTGTCCAGGCCAATTTTCAGCTTTCAGCGCTATCACACTTTGAATGACAATTGCGCGGTCATACAACACTGTACCCATATGAATTTGTTAGCATTTTTTGAGACAGATAAAACTTTATTTTGGTGGTATTTATTCACCACTAGGATTTTTATTTTTTTGCTATATAAATGAAAAATTCCAAACGTTTTGAAAAAAAGTGTTTTTCTTATAAACTTTTGCAAATAAATAATATTTCTTCATAAATCTTGGCCAAAATGTATTCAGCTATCTTTTTAGTAAAAAACAAAATAAACTAAATTAGTTTATAACCAAATATTATAATTAAAAAAAAATGTTTTCACATTTTTATTTTATTTTTTTATATTATTTGTTTTTTTTTTTTTACTTACTGTCACCCTAGCAGTACAGTGTCACCATAGTAACACTGTACTACTTGTGGGAGGTGATGAAGATTTCTTCTTTTTTTTATTTACACTGATTGCTTTTATACCCATAAAGGCTGTAAAAGCAATCATTTCTCCTTCTCTCTGGCTTCATTCTTGGCAGGGAATGCGAAGACCATTTATAAATTGCTACCCGCTATTGCACTGCTCCCGTCCGGCCGTTTATGGGCCGGATGAGAACTGGTTGAAGAAATTGTTCTTTCCTAAGGCAGTAGGAAAGTTCTGGAGGCCTCATTGAATAAGCCAGCTGTGGGCCCGAAGAACACTTTAAGCTCCAACTCTCAGGGAACACAGACTTTAGAAACTAAAACCACTCAGACTCCTACTAGTAATTGTCCCTCCAAGTCCATTCAGCTGGGGCCCTTTGTAGTGTTGGAAATGAAAAGCAGAGGAGAAACGGACAGGATAGAGATCATCCCCAAATGATCACTGCAAATGTCCTGCAGTGGAGCCGGGGTAACATGTTTGTCTGTAACAACACTGCCTCCCCCATAACTCTTAGATCTCGGCCTCTGTTGGGGCAAGTTAACATGGCTACCCCAGTCAGTGTTCCTGAGTCCAGATTACCCTACTAGAGGAGCGTTTGGCCTTCAAGATTCCCCTCTGTCAGAGGAGTGGAAGAGAAGGGCGGGAGAAAGACTGACGAGCTGGGAGAGAGTGTTCTTCAAGAATGACTATGATGTTTGGTGCGCCAGGAGTGATCAACATCGAATTCTACTCAAGGAAGACAAACCATTTCGGGAGTGGACCTGAGCAGAGCTGAAGAGGTATGGGATTATCCAGGAATCCAGCAGGCCCTATACCTCCCCCACTGTAGTGGTGCACAAGAAGAATGGCACTCTATGAATGTGCATTGATTATAGAACCTTAAATAAGCAGACTATCCCAGATCAATATACAACCCCACAGATTGAGGATTGCTTGCAGTGCCTATCCAAGGCCAAGTGGTTTAGTGTTCTGGATTTGAAGAGCGGATACTATCAAATCCCTATGCACCTTGAAGACAGAGAGAAAACTGCTTTCATCAGCCTACTGGGGTTCTTGAATTTGACTGCATGCCTCAAGGCCTATCTGGGGAGCCAGCTACTTTCTAGAGGTTGATGGAGTGTACGGTAGTGGACATGAATCGACTGAGTTCTTAGTTTACATGGATGATGTAATAGTGTTTGGGAGTGCCCTGGAAGAGCATGAAGAGCAGTTGGAGAAAGTGTTCCAGAGACTTCATGAAGAAGGTCTGAAATTGTCCCTGGAAAAATGCTAATTCTACCGGAATTCCATTACCTATCTGGGGCATGTAGTCTCTGCAGATGGGGTGTCCACTGATCCCAGCAAGATTGAAGCTGTGACTACCTGGCCCCGACCCAATAACATTACTGAATTGAGGTTGTTCCTGGGATTCTGTTAATACTACCGTCGGTTTGTGGAGGGATTAGCTAAAACTGCTGCAAACCTCACTGACCTGAAGAATGTGGAAAGGGACACTATTGAGCCAAACAAAAGTCCCCTGCAAAAAGGACCCCGGAAACCCTCGGGAATCCATTAGTGGCCAATGGACTCAGCAGTAGGAATGTGCCAAACACATGAACAGTAAGTGCTTTTGGCGGGCTATTTAACCACCGCGCCCCACAATACACTGCACCCTGACAGTGCATTATGATTGGCCAAAGCACTGCACCTGACCACAGGTCAGGTGCAGTCCTTTGGCCAAGCACAGCCCATGATGACGTCACAAGGGGCGTCATCACAGTATTTAAGAACTGTCAGGCTGTCACAGCTGTCAAATGGTGAGAGCCAGCGTCGAGAGCAGAGTGTTTTTTTGGGTCGGTGGTGGTGGCAGGCATCATGATCGATGTTTGATCTACTTCACGGGAAATTTTTTTTTTTTTTAGTAAAGGACTTGTCACAGACTGTATACTGCCATTTTTTTACACTACACTTTTTTTTTCTTCTAAATACGTAGCGTTACCATGTACCCCATACTCATTCACATAGGGGGGGGCAAATCTGGGGGCACCCTTGGTAAAGGGGGCTTCCAGATTCCAGATTCCAATAACCCCCCAACTGTAGACCCCCACAACTACTGGCCATGGTTGTGGGGGAGCCCCCTGTCCCAAAGCAACCCCATGTTGAGGGCATGTGGCCTGGCATGGTTCAGGAGAGGGGGGGCTCACTCGTCCCCCCTTTTCCTGACTTGCCAGGCTGCATGCAAGGGTCTTGTATGGATTTTGGAGGGGACCACCAAAAACTTTTTAAAAATGTTGGCGTGGGGTTTCCCCTCAAAATCCATTCCAGACCCGAAGGACGTGGTATGAATGGGAGAGGGGGGGGAGACCTTGCACCATTTAAATTTTTTTTTTAATTGCAGGGCAATACCAGCAGTTGTTTGTACATTTGGCTGTCAGTGGAGAACCCCGCTGACATCTGAAACAGTAAACAATGTTTTCACTACTAAAATACAGCATGACTTAATAATATAACTCATGCGATATGTTAGTAACGTGCAGTATCTTACCGTATACTCAGATGTGGTAAGATACCGCTTAGTGGATTGTCCATGTTCGAAGTTCGCAGTCCAACTTTCTTTATGTTCGACTGCAAACTGAACAGGGGGTTGTTCGACCCATCACTACTCAGCAGTGTAATCAGGCCTTTATCAAGCTGAAGCAGTGTTTGACGCAGGCCCCAGTGTTAGCCTATGCTGAACCCTCCAAGCTCTATGAGCTCCACCTAGATGCCAGATGTTAGGGGCTTGGGGCAGTTCTGTACCAGGAACATTCCGGGCTGCTACGGCCTGTGACATTTGTGAGCCGGAGCCTCTCCCCTGCTTAAAGGAACTACCCAACATATAAGCTAGAATTCCTTATGATCGAAGTGGACTGCGGTGGATCACTGTCAAGGTGCTCCTCAACCGGAGAGATTCAAACACCTCTGAATATGCTTGGCACCGTGCCATTAGAAAAAAAGCAATGAAAATGATGCCCCTCTAAGTAATCTTCCTACTGTGAGAACTTGGCCATGTAGACCTCCAACATCTCCTCCCCAGCCCACTCTGGCTCCAGAAGAGGAGGAGGGGAATGATGTGGAAGAGGGGGGTAAGAATCAGAATAGATTGGTGACCTCTTCTAACTGCCATAAAAGACAGTATTTTGACACCTACCTCTGATCCAAGCTCAACTGCTCCCTCAACAAGTTCCTCCCAGAAGAGGAGGAGGGGACTGAAGAGGAAGAGGGGGTAAAAATCAGAATAGATTGGTGACCTCTTTTAACTGCCATAAAAGACAGTATTTTGCCACCTACCTCTGCTCTAAGCCCAACTGCTCCCTTGACAAGTTCCCCCCGGAGATCCCTTCTACTACAGATTCAGATCCAATGAGTTATGTTCAGCCTACCTTTTCACCAACTCCCTCTTTTGAAGACCTCCTACTACCTGAACCTGAGATTGATTCCCCAAAGGGTTCTACAGCAGAGTCTGCAATAGAAAAAGTTATGGAACTTTTGAAAACGGGGAATAAGACATCTTGGAAGAAAAAGAAAATGCTGCCTCTCAAGAGGAGCACAGGGAGTGATGGGAGATAAGAGCACCTAAGAGACCTACCTATTACGTGTTTGGAGAAAGTTTTGAAGAGGCCTTCCATGCTACTCAAAGAGTCCTGGAGGCTCCGATTTACAGTTTATTGGAGCTCCATCCCTGAGGAGGTTTTTAAGCCTATGGCCCTACCTCCTACATTGTATTGCATAGTAACATGTGCAGCTTGGACCGATGTAAGTATGCATATGCCATACCTGTGCGACTGCTGCGGAAGTGGACAATCACTGCAGTGATCACCACTACTACAGTGATCACCAATGTCTTCTGTGTCCCATTCTGAGTGGATGCCCTTCTGAATAGTAACCACATGAGATCACCCTCTTGGCATGGGTGGCATTCACAGAATACTTTACATTTTCTCTAATTGAATGAGGTGTAGATAGTAATGTCACCCCTCTACCTCTCTACCTTGTCCAGTCAGAAAATATTTTGTGATTGGAATAGGTGCGGAGGCAAGGCAGTGACAAGTCTATCTCCACATCATTAAATCAGAAAATGCCTTGCATTCACTCAGAAATGGCAAAGTGTTCTGTGAATGATGCATGTGCAGAGCAAGAAACCCCCAAAGATTACTATGCAGCGGGATGTCCACTCAGCACTGGACCCAGAAGACAGCAGCAAATACTGTAGTAGTGTTGATGACTACATTGATTGCTTGTTTCTGCAGTTGTCCCACATGTATAGCATATGCAAACTTACATTGGGTCCAAGCCAGATCAATGTTACTATGCAATAAATCCATAACTGGAGTTCATCTTTAAAAATAATAAAGAGAACAACTGTTTAATAAAAGGCTGTTGGACTCACTCATTTTAATAAGACCTAATCAATAGTAAAGCAGAAATACTACTTTTGGTCCTTTTTACTTTTCAAGGCATGCTTTCTTCCAGGAATGAGAAATATAGATATCACGAGAACTCACCTGCTGGATAGGTTAAGTCCCCACCTGTATGCAGGGATTTTTTTTTCCTCTGAGATCAGGTGCAGGAATTCCCCTGTTCGGTCACCCCTTGTCTCCAACCCTATCAAACTCTGAGCACTGTCCCTTGGTTCCACCCCCTACCCACCTCCCACTACTGCCCCTTTTAGAGAATACAGAACAAAGTATCATTTTATGGTGCTAAGTAATTTGTATGGAATTTGTTAATGATAACAAGAAAAGCAGTAAAATAGACCCTTGCAACCAGCAACAATAGACCTTATCCTCTAGCAATAATAGAATCCCCATACAACAACAGACCTCCTCCAGGAACAATGGACTCATGCAACAAAATACCACCCCAGCAACAATAGACCCCTGGCAGCCACAACAGATCTCTCAGCCGCCAGCATCAAAAGACCCTCGAGCAGGCGCAACAATCCCTCAACAGAAAAAGATCCCTATCAGGAACAATGGACCCCCAGCTACATAAGACTCCCCGCAACAATAGACCCCCTCCAGCAATAATAGACCCCCACGCAAAAATAGATCCCCTTAAACCACAATTGATCCCTCAACAGCCAGAATCAATAGACCCTCCAGCACACTCCAGCACCCCTTTCCATTACATACATTCAGTGCTGGAAGTGCCGGAACTGCATTCCCTCGTGTTCCCACTGAAAAAAAAGCCCTGCCCGTTTGACAGTTAAACTCATTGTTTAACTTGGCTGAGAATTGACTGAGAATTTGGGTAATTTCATAGCCCTAGTCCAAGCTATTTCCTTTATTCTTTTTTCTAAGTTTACTGGCTTCAGCTTGTTTCTGAATACATTTGTTCTCTGTCCACCTTGACCTTTTGCCTGACACTGATAATGTCTTTGGACTGTGTACTATGCTCTAGCTCAATTCCTGTTCAACTGCATAGGTGTGTCTGATGGTTGCATCCCGGTACACTCACCAGTAATGTCCATAACTCCATGTGGAGTCTTCTGGTAAAGATCCGTTGTGTGTCCCTAGACTTTGTACCTCTTTTCTTTTAAGAGTAACACCCTTTAAAATGTGCAGATAGTACAGACAGTTCACTATCCAAGGCAATCTGTTTTTTTCTGTGCTTCAGAAATTCCCACGGGCAGCACAGGGGCTAAATGGTTAGCACTTCCACCTGGCAGTACTAGGGTTGCTGGTTCAAATCCCAACCCCTGCACCAACTGCCTGGAGTTTGCATGTTCTCCCTGTGACTGCGTGGGTTTCCTCCTACACTCCAAAGACATGCTGGTAGGTTAATTGGCTCCTGTCTAAATTGGCCCATGCATGTATGTATGGCTGTGAGTTAGGGACCTTAGATTGTACACCCCTTGAAGGTTAGGGACTGATGTGAATGTACAATATATATGTAAAAGCACTGCGTAAATTGATGGCGCTATATAAGTACCTGAAATAAATAAATAAATAAATTTTAGGGCCATTCCTCTCTCTACTCTGACATAAAAGGTGGTATTCCTTGTAGCATCACCACTGCTAGTGTCAATTCTCTTTTTTATCCTGCAACACAATGCACTATGGGCAGTGTATATTTATTGGACTCTTCTATGTTGATGCTTTGTAGCAGTTAACACATTCATTGAATCATCCACATTTAAATTTTTGAGATCCATTGTAGAAAATATTCATTGATTTACCAGCGCATCTATTTTCTTTTCTCTTTCATTAGGTTTCTAGAGTGAAACTTTCAACTTCTTTGAAATGTTGGTGTCCACCTGTTCTATTATGCTATCAATAGCCTGTTACATCTTGTCAGAAGAACCTAGAGATGCAGCTGAGACCGAGATGAGCCATTCTCAGACTGTTTATGCCAACCAAGCTTTGTCTATCAGATTTTCCTGCTGCTTACCTCCTTGCTCAGAAAACAGACTACAGTATTCTTCAGTTAGCTTCCTACCCTGACCTTGGACTGTCTCTGAATCACATTTACCTGCTGCCTGCCAGGACCTCAGACTGTTTCTGAATTATGCTTGTCTGCTGTTTTTTTATTATGTCTGGATTACGCTGTCATCTACCAACAGACTTGACCACTATCAGCTTCTGTACTTCTGTATGGATACTACTGAGGACCACTGATACTCTTTTCTGTTACCTTTGTACAGTCCCACCTGGCCAAAACTATAGCACTGTGTAAAAGGACCTGGGGCAACAAAGTACTGGTAGGATTTCTAGCCCTAAGGGAATGTGGGATGCTACAGAAGAAACAAAACATATTGATGGGCCAAATATCCTTGTGTTCATTTTGGGGTGGGTTCAAAAACTTTACTGATGTTCAAATGCTGAATTCGATTCCAATCCTGCTAAAGACTATAGGAGCTGAATCTTAGAAATCAGCAATGATGATTTTTTGGCTAATAGGCAAGGAAATATCAAACAAAATGCACAGGAAACTGGGCATTTTTACTTTTAAACATTCCCTAGGGGGGTGAAGATTTTATTAATGCTTAAAGTGATTCATTCCATTAAATAACATGCCTGTTTGATGCCCATAACCTGCCTGAGAAATGGCATATCTACTGTATATGATCTACACTATACAACCTATTACAGAAAGCTGGAATTCTCAAAGAAAAAAATGCTGTTTATATTGGCTGCTTTATTCTGTTGGCAAATAAAACAGCTGGGGATTCCTTTCCTCTATACTAGACCCCTATCCTAGATGAGGGTCTGGTATAAATGCGTGAGAACCAGTTTCAAACAGTAGAGCATTAAAGATGTGGTCACTCACTAAATTCTTCTTAAGGCTTTTTTTTTATTAAACCAAGGTTCAAGTTCAATACATGGTTATCCCTTTCCAGGGTTTTTCAGCCTCTTCTTGCCACAAAACAAATGTTCATTACCTTCCTGCCTTACAATTGCAGTGCTTCTGCTCTGGCCTTCTCTTCTATTCTTCTGTGCAGAACCCTGAACCATAGTCATATCTCTAATAAATGCCCTTCAAACACCTGCACAATCAGGTTGTCCTCAAAACCTGGACCAAGTATTGGAGACTTCATCCCTTCCAAGTCTCTATGAAGCCTACGGCAACCAGATCCCAGACCAGGTTTTTCCAACTCCAAAGAAACTGGGAAAATCCAGTTTCCTCTGTATGAGACAGGCACCCTGAAGCCCCTCAACCTAACTGGATGAGAACTCTGGGTGACACAAAACCATTTTCACACCAGGGCAGGGCACAGCACTGTCACAGATATTAAACACGGTGTGGGGTTTCCCCTGAAGTTATATACAAGACCATCTTCCTTGATTTGGGTCTGGTATAACTGTTAAAGGGGACCTGCTACAAAAATAAAAAAAATAGTTTGCATCTCCAAATAAGAATCTGGTATAGATTTAAAGGGGTAACCCCTCACAAAAATAGATAAAAAAGTGTGGACTATTTCAACGCCAGACTCCTATCACAACATGCAGCCTGGGAGGCATGAAAAGAGTAAGATGAGCATGTAGCCAAATTTCTTGAACTATACCAGGCCACATACTCTCAACATGGAGAGGATACCTTGCGAGGGGAACCCCCCTGGCAAAGCACCTTGTCCCCATGTTGTTGAGGACAAGGCCTGAATGGTTGTGGGGTCTGTGGCAGGGGCTCAACAGAATCTAGAAGCAATAATTCAATCAGGATTTCCCCTCACTACTCTTCAAAGATTGAGAAAGAATAAATAAAAAACTAAATACTTGCTAGATGCTGCTGAACACTTTTATGTGTTCCCACACCCCCCAAATAAATCTATAATTATAAAGTACAGCACAACCCCTCAATTAGCAACCCATATTTACAAACCTATATATATGGCTGTCACTTTCCTCAACTAAATAACCTAAGTATTTAAATGCCTTATAAAATATTATTTACTCATGAATAGCGGTGAGACCCTCCTTTACAAAATCTTCTACCATCCTCCAAAGGATGGTAGACACACATATAAATAAACTGTATCCAATAATATGAAAACAATAATAAACAACTACAAATGAAAATTATGAATAATGGTAGAAACCCCCAGCTATAAATATCAAATCTTTGTAGTTAAACAATGCAAACTTAAAAGCGAAATAAAGTCCAACACCCTCTAAAGACAGTGCTACCAGTGATCTGCATAATAGTAAATAACACAAAATAAATGCAACAATTGTAAATGCTTGTTAACACCTCCCAGTTATAACTACAGTATAAATTGTGTGGTTGAATATGTGTAAACTTGAACCAGGTCCGATGATATATATGCAATCTATGCAAAAAATAATGTGATTTTAAATTCACTCCATGCTTCACTGTGTTTCTTGTGTTTATGACACCAAGTGAACTCTGCCACCAGTCACACCAAACACTCACCTCTCACTATTGACCTATATGTTAAATAGGTATCAGCGTATCGTCCCCTAAATAGGAAATGTATCCTTAGTTGCTTGATTTCTCCAAATTCAGCATCAGCATTTTTTCCTTATTCTTTATTCCAAATATCTGGGGATAGGGCATCAATCTTTGTATACCACCCTTGCTCAAACAAAATCAACAAAATTATATAAGGCCCTCATCATGCATAGAACATTAAAAACCTCCTATTTTAATAAAAGCTGGAACTTCACTGCAGGAATTATGCTCACATTAAAAAGGGCACATTCTCCTGTACACGTAGATATACAGCATAGGGATATTATATGTTGTCCCCTTAAGGAGCTTCAGAAAACTGGCATCATCTTAAAACCAGGGTAATTGGCAACACTTCCAGTCTGGCATGATGACATCATTACCTCCGCCCCAATGTTTCATTAAAAATCATGGGACTTCCTCAAAGGGAAAAGAGTCACAACATCAGACGCTTCCATTTTATACCAGACCTTTTTTTTTTTTAATATTATACTGTCACCAATAATAAATATTTTTGCTTCAATTAAAACTACGCAACACACCATAGCCATATTACTGTGATGTCAATGTTCTGTAACTTTGTAATTAAACATACTGTGACTGACCGCCTAGCACCTAAGACCTCGGGGGAAAAGTCTGAGAACTGCTTCACTGTCTCTGGGACACAGGACCATGGCATTGTAGCTGGGCATCGCACCTAAGTCTAGGTGACACTAGCTTAGGTGCAAAAACTGGAACTCTTTATTAAACAGAAATACAAGTTTTTATACACTTCAGTCCCCACATAAACAATAAAAACAAACATTACACACTGGGATAAACATCCCATACTGTCAAGTGCTGGGAACCTCTGTTCCTTAACAATTATACATAGAAGCAGGAGACTGGGATGTCCAGGAGACACCACATGTTCAACCAACAAATAATGCACTTGTGAGTATTTTCCAGTTGGTTGTGGAAGCCTGCCAGCACTATGTGGAATGTTTAGTGTCAAAGGGGGCTGAGACACATCTGACTTGGCACATATCTGCCCCACTGGAAGTGTTGACCAATGACTTTTCTACTTCTGATATGTCAGAAGACTGAAGCCACCATGTTCTACTGGTGGACTACTTTACTAAGTTTTCAGTGGCCAGACCTTAAAGACCACCACCCAAATGGAAGCACTTTCGCCTTCCTCATGGCTGTCCGCTGAAGGTCCACCAGGGAATCCAGTTCTTCTAAGAGTGGTCCCACTCACTTTACATTAAAAAGTTACGCACTACCCGCTACCACCTACAAGGCAAAGTGAGAGGCTCAGTTGCACCCTGATACAACTGCTGAGAGGCTTAGCTCATGAAAAACAAAGCAAATTGACCCATTATTTAACCAAAATGTTCTGGAAATACAACTATATAGTACATTCCTTGATGGGCAGCTTACCCCACTATGTTATGGTTGGTTATACCTATGAGCCAAAATGTCCACAGAAGAACTTGAACAAAAGGATGGCAGCAACGTTTTGGATTTGGTAGTGGAAACAATGCCTGTCTGAAGTGCAACTGTTTGCAAAAGACCAGTCATGGGTGAAGCAAGATGAGTTTGAAGTGAAAGACTTTGACCTCAGGAGTGCTAGTTGGAAGCAAAATGGCACATCAATAAGAAAAATTGCAAGCACTCTGGTAAGAATCCTATAAGTTGTGCTACAAGACTCCATTCCAGGTGTGCCAGTCTAGGATATCCAGAGAGAAGGAACCCTGAGAAAAAATGTGGAACCCATTTCACACCAATCAAGATACACAGAGAGTTTTGGGGAGTTTCAAGGAACCTGCCTAGGTTTGGTACCACAAACACATCTTCCAGAGGTTCAGTGATGGCTGCCCTCTGCTTTTCCACTATTATTTCCAAGATTCCCAGGAGTAACCATGGATCTTGACAATATTACACAGCACAATGGTACCTAGCTCAGGTCTATGCTCCATCAACTGATGAGCCTAAAGACATATATGTGTCATTTATTTCTCCAGAAGATGGTCCTGAGACTCAATCCCTGAGGTACTCTCAGACACTTAATGTTGGGAGATCCTCTGTATACTTTTGGCAGGATGATTTTGCATTGTCTGAAAACTTGTCAGGGATGGCACATTCCATTTACTTATCATGCTCAGATGTAGGCACAGGCCCATTTAACTCCATTTTACACTGCTCACTGGGTTCCCTATAGATTCTGCAGTTTCTCTCCTTCAGGAGCTTACAAAGGCCACACCTGATAAGGTAATGGGAGATGAGCAAGTTATCTACAGACAGATGGGAGTCCTTCACTGTCAACCAGGGTGCAGGCAGCTAGGCCAGAATCTAATAGCTTGCAACTTTTCCAGAAACCCAGCTACTGTGGGGAGCTCTTCCCCAATTGTTGCTAGAAGACTTCACTGTGACACAGTTTATGAGGATAATTGCAAGTAGCTGTGTCCTGAACTGTTTTACTGAAAAAATAATTCTCAAACTCTCTCTTGCTATAGAGTTTTATAGAGATTATGTTATAGAGGCACATGCTACCCTTGCTGAGTCATAGATGTATTAGGTTGAAGAGCCTATGTTCTTTGCCACTCTGAAACTGTTCTTTATTATTCTGCAGGGTATGCATGCTCTTTGCCATCTTAAACCTGTTTTGCATAAATGATTCTAACTCTGCACCTGTTTAGTATACTGAAAGTCACAGTTACTCCAAGTCTGATCATTCGGCTAATTATCTATTCTGTTAATGTTTTAACAAAATCCATGAGTTTTTTTATGACCTCTATTCTGTTAACGTCTTAACAATGTCCATACGTTTTTTGTTATGACCTTTTATATTTTAGATAAATTGAAAAAATTAAAGTCAAATTTATAGAATTTGGTAATTTCAGGTAATGTGCACACATATTTTATGTTGTAAATTCAATGATAGGCAAGCAATAACTTGTGTGCATGTATTAATATAGGGTATGTTTATATATATCAGTGTAAATCTGAGCTCTTATGTGCTTGCTTTTGTACCTTCGGGATTGTGCAGTGATTCAGTCTAGTGTGAATAATTTACACAAAGCGTTTTGGACATTTGCTCAATATCTGAGAGGTTTATTGGTGCTGACCTGATTGTCAAAGCTCAGAAATGTTAATTTTAAATCCAGAAATATTTCTTCTATTTCACAAAGAATAAGAAGTAGGATTTGGCTAAAACCCATAAAAAGGTTTTATCTCTCTGAGATTTTCTTTCCCACGTAGTATTTCTTAAAGCAATTCTTGGTAGTTATCCAGCACTGTGCAGAATAAAATATAGAACAAAAGAAAAAGAATGGAGCAATTCTATACCTAATGCAATATATGGACACCCTTCTTGTGGTATGACCTCATTAACTGCTTCAATTGAGATAAATTGAAAAAAGTGACAAGAAAGGATAATGACAAATGAGTCAGTTGGAAAAATACATAATGACAAAAAATCACAGCAGGGAAAATGTTCACAGTTCTTTAACATAAATTCTTAAAAAATACTGTGTCACAAAAAGACACTTTTACATTTTAATGAAATACAGTTTGGACCAGTATTCCAAAAATAAAAAAAAGTAAAATAATTCTAAATTTATGTATTATCTCCTTGCCAAAATCTACCACATCAACCATAATTAGTAATTTACGGGAGCCAGTCATGATGTTTCTAGAGGACTGCAATCAAAATATGGCATAAAGACAAATATATTTATTTTCTCAGGTGTAAGTCTTAGTAGGAAAATCATATTGTTTAACTCTTGAACCAGAAACATTAATATAAAAAGTAAAGTTACATAAAATAGTAAATTTCATATTTTATGCCGCAGGAATGTTGGATAATATACTGATGTGCCATTGTGTTGAGGCTCACAATTGTATTATCAAGCAAACAGTGGGTTATACTTACAAAAGTGTGGAGCTAAGTGAAGTGCTGTGAAGTTTACCCATGTTCACTTTAAATATTACACAAGGAGCAAATGTAGCTCTATTTTTTCTAAAAAACCTGTGCACATAATTAATGTTTGGGTTCACTTCAGCGCACTGCACTTTTAATTATTTAACACCTTAGTAAATCAGGCCCACTGGGATTCATATACTAAAGGACTAGCATCTGTTCACTTTACAAAGTACATGTTCAATGAGCTTTGTAAACAAGGTGAAGCTGTGATCACTTCAATCCGTCAATCACGTTTTTTTCAGCAAAATCTTTATTTTACAGTATACATTTACTGCAAAAAATACTGTATGTAAGCCGTAGAATGCAATACAAAAATCCCCCTGCGCTCCACAGAACCTAGTGAGTAAGCTGCTATCACCTGTTCTTTATACCGCAAGATGTGTGAAATCAAATCATATAAGTAGTGAAGCGCTCAACTTATAATTACCTAGTGAATACACAAATCATAATAATACAAATAATAATTATTATATAAAACTAGTGCAATATCTTCATACACATAACGAATATATATCCCTGGTGATATAGTGGAAACTTATATCTTTTAAACTGTGCAGAAAGTGAAAAAATACAATAATTAAATAAATGGTGATGCCACACTGTGAAAATAATGGCAAAAGTGTTCAAAATAATGTCACTCCATGCTGCAAATAGTGCTTTTCGTGTAAATCTTGACGTGACTCCCCTCAAATAGCAGAAATGCCCCCTCACCTTCCAAATTCGACCCTTGCGGGTCACAGAGCCTTTTTATATATATCTCTCTGTTAGATGTCCTCCACTGCCTCCACCGACCATGATCCACCTCCAGGCAGTAAGTACCTCTCCAATTACTCCCCTCATGCACCGAACTTTGCCAGGTAAACCTCTCCTCCACTGCCACCTCCGACCAAGTTCCTCCTCCAGGCAGTAAATATTATCCAATACCCCTCACACAATGGACTCAGGCTCAGAGCGATTCCCCATGAAGACAGATCTCATGGGGAATCAAGGGAGATGAGATCTGTCTTCATGGGGAATCGCTCTGAGCCTGAGTCCATTGTGTGAGGGGTATTGGATAATATTTACTGCCTGGAGGAGGAACTTGGTCGGAGGTGGCAGTGGAGGAGAGGTTTACCTGGCAAAGTTCGGTGCATGAGGGGAGTAATTGGAGAGGTACTTACTGCCTGGAGGTGGATCATGGTCGGTGGAGGCAGTGGAGGACATCTAACAGAGAGATATATATAAAAAGGCTCTGTGACCCGCAAGGGTCGAATTTGGAAGGTGAGGGGGCATTTCTGCTATTTGAGGGGAGTCACGTCAAGATTTACACGAAAAGCACTATTTGCAGCATGGAGTGACATTATTTTGAACACTTTTGCCATTATTTTCACAGTGTGGCATCACCATTTATTTAATTATTGTATTTTTTCACTTTCTGCACAGTTTAAAAGATATAAGTTTCCACTATATCACCAGGGATATATATTCGTTATGTGTATGAAGATATTGCACTAGTTTTATATAATAATTATTATTTGTATTATTATGATTTGTGTATTCACTAGGTAATTATAAGTTGAGCGCTTCACTACTTATATGATTTGAAGCCGTAGAATGCATTTAGATTTTACAGACAAAAGGTTGAGGTAAAGAAATT
This sequence comes from Staurois parvus, assembly GCF_062004578.1. Classification (NCBI taxonomy): domain Eukaryota; kingdom Metazoa; phylum Chordata; class Amphibia; order Anura; family Ranidae; genus Staurois; species Staurois parvus. Next base: position 6,828,768 of record NW_028319936.1, on the reverse strand, counting down.
ACAGACATTACAGTCTTATCTCTCCAAAACAAAGTTCTCTTTCAGATGGATAGGATAGGGCCCATCAACTGGACATCTCTAAATTATACTTTCTCTTTAATGTTTCCCAACCATTGATGGAAAAAATTAAGTTAGAAAGGGGAGAAAAAAATCAAATGAGTGAAAAGAAGAAACACTGGATGATTGACAAATCACAGAAGAAAAGACTAAAAGAAATGTCAAGCCCTATACCTCTACTTGCTCTCCTGTTGCCGCCCTGCATTTATGTGGATGTTCATAGACATTTAAAGCAATTTTTTGTGGAAAATAGCAAACATGTCTATATTAATCTACTGTGTGCAGTGGTTCTGCACAAAGCAGCCCGGATCCTCCTCTTCTCGGGTCCCCCGCAGACTCTCTTGGCTCCTCCTTCCTGTCGGGTGCCCCCACAGCAAGCAGCTTGCTATGTGGGCATCTGCTGCTCCATGTGTCCATTCACACACCTCCGGCCCCTCTCTCTCCTCATTGGCTGGTTGTCTTTGATTGACAATGGCTCCTGCTTACTGTCTCAGCCAATGAGGAAGCAGAGACCCGGGTCAGCCGAGGCTGTCATTCACAACGCTGGATCGCGATGAGGCTCAGGTAAGTATTGAGAGGGCTAGGGGCACTACTGCACACAGAAGGTTTTTAAGCATAGAATGAATGAAGGTAACAAACCTTCAGCCTTTACAACCACTTTAAACCTCATTACTGTGACAATCATTGTCAGAGAACGTAATGTTGCATAGTTAGTCAGGTTGAAAAAAGACACAAGTCTATCTAGTTCAACCATTAAAAAAAAAAAAAAAAGAATAATAATTATATTATATTGTATACCCACTCTGGACTTCTGACACTCCCAGACATAAAGGGGTTTATTTACTAAAGCTGGAGAGTGCAAAATCAGGCTCACTTCTACATAGAAACCAATCAGCTTCCAGGTTTTATAGCCAAAGCTTAATGGAACAAGCTAAAAGTAAAAGCTGATTGGTTTCTATGCAGAAGTGAGCCTGATTTTGCACTCTCCAGCTTTAGTAAATAAACCCCAAACCGTCTCCACCTTTGACAGTGTACAAATTAGACATAAAAATTAAATAAAAAGAATATTAAACAAAGTAAGAAAACAAAATATAAATAAATAAATATAAGCACCATTCAGTCTCACAGTGCAGAAAATCAAATAAACAGAGGGGGAGATTTACTAACACTGGAGCACACAGAATCTGGTGCAACTCTGTACAGTTACCAATAGGCTTCTAGTTTTTTTGCCAAAGCTAGAAGCTGATTGGTTATGATGCACAGCTGCACCATATTTTGTGTGCACCAGTTTTTGTAAATCTCCCCCAAAGTGTCTCTTTCAAAGGATGTGTCCATAGAACAATTCTTCTTAATAAACTTTGAACAAAAAAAAATTCAGTGATGCCTCTTGCCAACCAGCTGTGTATTAATTACCAAGTGTAGCCTGTCACCTTGTATTGGACTTACACTCACCAATTTGTTTTCTAAGCTCTTTCCGTTCGGGCAAACTAGCATAATATGCCACTCAGGTTAATATGCAGTTCACAAACACCATTCCATAACTGTAAACTAATTCGATTTTGGAGATATGCATAAATGCTCTTCCCATACCTGTAGGCCATTCATGCAAGGTATGAATCCTGCCCCAGAAGCTTCAGATAGTTTTTCAAAGCTCTGTCCTCTCCTAGTGAAGCTGTTAGAATGTGCACCCCCCCAGCAGTACAGGAGTGAGTGCCACCCTTCATCCGAGCCCCATACATGCTCATTGTGTTCTTTACTGAGCAGAAGAGCTCAGTGGCTGTGATGGGAGAGCATTGCCGCATCTGAGGGCATCTGAAGTGATGAGAGATAACACTGTGCTTATGCAAGGCTCAGAAGAACAGCACTAACTATTGTGCTACTGATGACGCTTGTCCAAATGGCTGGCTCATCTCAGAGAAGAGGACAGGATGGAGCTGTGAAAAAATCGGAAGCATTTGTGGCAGGATTCACAGTCACATGCTAAAATGGTCCACAGGTATGGGAAGAGCATAAATGCATATTTTTAACATCAAATTTTATGCCTATAGAAATCGTGTTGCTAGATCAAAAAAAGCAGCCGGCAGAAACATTTAGATACATTTTGTACAACCATGCTGTGCACAATTGCCACACTAATTTATACACATATTATTTTTAACATCCGTTTAGTTTAGTGTTATAGTGTGCTGTGCATGGACTTCATAGTGTATTTTGTTAAAGTGGTTCTAAAGGCAGAAGATTTTTTACCTTACTGTATCTTTGTATTAAGGTAAAAAAAAACTTTTTTAAGCAGCTCTCCACCTTAGCTCCCTTATACTTACCTGAGCCCGGTATTGATCCAGTGATGTTCTCGATTACAGAGGCTCTCTCCTCATTGACTCAGACACAGCAGCAGGAACCATTGGCTCCTGCTGCTGTCAATCACTGCAAGTGAGGAGGAACACTCCCGTGTTCTGTGTGTCTTATGGACACACAAAGCTGACTTGGGACCAAGCACGCATGAATGCCCCCATAGCAAGTAAGTATGTTATGTTCGTTACTTTTAAAATATAAAAAGTGAGCCTTTACAAAACACTTCAATGGTGAACTACCAAAGTGTCTCTAAAAATGAGGAAGAATGATATTGAAATAACAGTGATCAGCTCTTTGAGGACATGTGGGTAAAAGACATCTGGTCCAAGTGCTTTATTCATCTTTATTTTGTTTAAATGTTTTTGGACTATATCAAATGTTGTTCCATGATAAAATATATCATATTAATCATTACTCCAATGTCTCATTCTCATTCCTTAGCAACCATGATTGTCTTTATTTTCACTACCCTTTCCCTCAAAATGGAAGCCTTGGGGTTTTCCAAAACAAAAAGAGAATCACACGTTTTCTGGAATTCAGAAGATATGGTATAATGGACCTATTATATTTAACCACAGGAATATTTGTGGCATGGGACAGAACTAGGAAAGGGTTGTCAGGTAGTAGTTATTGTGTTACCTTCTCAATTAAGTGTCTCAGCTTTAACCAGAATGGTTTATTACAGGGGTGCTCCCACCAAAAATGTTTGTGCCTCTCTGCCCATCTCCTCTCCAACAGTCGTCTGACACTGTGAGATAAATTTTTGACAGCTTATCTGGAACCCCGTATATTTTTTCCATTGTGTACAACTTTATAGAGGATATGCGGGCAAATTTAAGTATTTTATATACCAAATCCGCAAGAATTCATCTACTTAACTCCTGTTCTCATTCTTTCATATAACAGGGGTGGACTTGGATGCTGTAACAATAATTTATAAGCAGTAGATAGTAGCTAAAAATGGTTGTAAAGGCTCAAGTTTTTTTTACCTTTATGTATTCTGTGCATGAAGGTAAAAACCTTCTGTGTACAGCAGCCCCCCCAATACTTACCTGAGCCCCAGTGATCAAAAAATGTGCAAAAGAGCGGCAAGTCTCCCAGGTCTCTCCCACCGCTTTGGCTGAGACCGCAATGAGAGCCATTGGCCCCTGTTACTGTCAATCCCAGCCAGTGAACCAATAGGGAGAGAGCGGGCTGCAGGGCTGAGCCACTCTCTGTGTATGAATGGACACACAGAGCAGTGGCTCTGGAACAAGCCTGCTTGGGTGCCCCCACTTAGGCCAAAATGTATTCTGCTACATGTTTTTGGTAAAAAAATCCCAATAAGTGTATATTGATTGCTTTGTGTGAAAGTTATAGCGTCTACAAATTATGGTATAGATACTGCAATTTACACCATTTTTTTTGCTATACAGCGCTGCGTTAGTTTAACGGACAATTGCGCGGTCATGCAATACGGAACATAAATGAAATTTACATCCTTTTTTTTCCCACAAATTGAGCTTTCTTTCGGTGGTATTTGATCGCCTGTGCGTTTTTTATTTTTTGCGCTATAAAAAAAAAGTCTGACAATTTTGAGGAAAAAAAACAATATTTTGGACTTTTTGCTATAAAACATGTCCAGTAAAAAAAAATTTAAAAATCAAATTTAGTCATAGATTTCTGCCAAAATGCATTCTGCGACATGTCTTTGCTACAAAAAACCCAATACGTGTAAATTAATTGGTTTACGTGAAAGTTATAGCGTTTACAAATGGCGGGAAAGATACAGGGATTTTAAATTTTTTTTATACTAATAATGGCAGTGATCAGCGACTTATGGCGGCGATCAGTGACTTATGGCAGCGATCAGCGACTTATGGGGGGACTGCGGCGGACATTCTGACACTGGGGGGGAACTGACTTGGGGTCACTGACATCCCCAGTGACACCAATACAGTGATCAGTGCAAAAAAAACCACTGACACTGTACTAATGGCACTGGGGAGGAAGGGGTTAAGTTTATTATTCAGTGAAAGGGTTAACTGTGTGAAGGGAGTGTTTTGCTAGGGGGCGGGGGTGTGTACTGCAGGGAACACCGCTGATCGGGAGAGATAAACTCTTCTCTCCCGATCAGCCTGTCAGGAGCTGTCAGGGAACTGACAGAAAGCACAGCTACTGCAGCTGTGCTCTCTGTCACTGATTGCCGCTAATCGCCGGGACATAGTCGCTAACGACCGGCTGTGACCCAGCGACTGACATCCGCGGCCATGATCGGCGGGACAGGTTGGGCGGTGGCGCGCCCCCTACCTGTTTTGAAAACACCCGGCCGTGCCGCCCTGCCGCCGTATTTCTACAGTGGCTGGGTGGTATGTGGTTAATATCACTTTAAGCTAGTCCTTCTTCTGCTCACATAAAGTTTCAAATGTTTTCAGAAAGTTACCAGATCTGACCTGATTGCCAAAGCTTCTAATCAAACCAGAAAACGACTTACTTCTCAGCATCCAGCGGGGAACAGTCCTATTTCCTATGAAAATCCTCATAGAACTTGAGTTTGTTGCCTTCTAAGTACTTGCAAAAGCAGACATCTCTTCTACACCTCCCCCATCAACTAGAAAAAAGGCCATATGCTTCCCTGGTGCAAACAGTGGGAACCCACCCTAAAGGTATTGGTGGAGAGGGAAAGGTGGCAAGTTTACTTTCTTTACTAAGGGAGTCCCACAGTTGTAGGGTAGTCTGTGACAGGGTTGAAACCATATCCACCAGTCACCTATGCTGTTTTGAAAGTCATGGGGAGTGTGCAAGGTTGTGCCCATCTAACATCATTTCTAAGAGAATCTACAACTTATCTTGTATGCTCAGGTTCCATTTAACATTTCTTATCAGGGCATTAGTCTTATAACATAGGTTGAGATCCAGGAGACCATTGTATATTGAGCTTCAAAATACAGAGTATGACAACCTTGCCCACCCTTTACCCCAGATAAATTGGGTAGATATAGCAATATAATTTCCAAAAATAGGCCTTCAGTATGGTGATGTGGAGCATTTGAAAAATAATAAACCCCTGGGCAGTAAATTGATTTTTATAATTTAAATGCTCCACAGTCAAGTAAATTAAGTCCTCTCCCAATCCAAGAGTGTCAGGGAATTTGCCTCAAATAAACTTTTCAACTTTCCTCTGATAAGTGAAAAATTTTTTTTTACCAATTGAAACAAAAGAATTGTTCTAAGTTCCTTCTATCCCCTTTGTAGTTGTAATGGTTAGAATTTAGGATTTGCTGAGACTGATCTTAAATTTGGAAGGTATTTTAACAGCTTCTAAGTAATGATGTTACTGTTAATAAGAATTCTTAAAGTGCACCTGTGCCTGGACTATAAACATTCAACTATATAAAAGTTCTTAACAGTCAGTAACAGCTTTAAAACAAGCCCTCTCTCACCTCTTTAGCTGTTTGTAATGCATCATTTGTTTTCAAAGATCTCAACAAAATTCTAAAGTCAGGGTTCCGTCAGTCTCTAACAACTTAGAATCATGTTTCTTTACATTAGAAGGCTGATAGCCTTCCAAGTTTTGTTTTCATAGAAAAAAAGCTCAGATTTCACTACCTGTATTGTGCAATTTAAAAATACATTTCTCCACAATGCTTGAAGATACAAGAGTGAACAAGGGTTTTTTGTAAAGTGATTTTACTGCTTGTTCAGAATATCTAAATACTTTATTGTACATCTGGGCACAGGTTCATTTTAAGAATCCATATGAGTGGTTGAAATCGTGTAGGTTTTTTTATATTTATAAACCTGACACACTGGGGGACTGGATGCACTAGACTACAGATCAGTGCGATTTGTACCTCCCATTTCACTGTAGCTTGCAACTTCATGTAACAAAAGTCAATGCAAGATGCAATGAAACCAGAAAAAAGTAGTGCAGGAACAATTTTTGAAATTGCGCTACTTCAAATCGCACTGATTAAGGCAGTGCATAGAAATACATAAGATGCAATTTTAGGTGAAATTTGTAAATCGCATGTCGCACTGGTGTGAACCAGGGCTTATTGTGTATGCCATATTTATTTTAATAGAGGGCTAGAACTGATTATTTTTGTGTGTGAATGTATTTAGTAAGGAACAGTTCAAAGGTGGTGTGCTAAGTGCAGTCACCCAAAAGTAACTTATCAGGTTTTATACTCAAGGCAAGCAGCTAAATACACAATAAAATGCTGTAATGCACTGGCTGGCAGTACTTTTAACAGTGCATTTCTATCATTTAGTTTTCTCACCTACAAATGGTGAGGAGCTCCAGGGTTTGTGTCAGCAATGGAGGAAATACCTAGGTTTATCACACATACTAAGGGATCCAGAGTTTTTTGTTTAGTGAAATGTTATTTAGTGGCCAGCAATTTAAATAATATTGTGCTTTTTATATTTTCCTTTAAGCCTTATTAAAAGTGCTGCTCCCCGCTGAACAGTTTTTTTTTTTTTTTTTACATTTTTGCATTGGTACATGTCCTCTAGAACAGTGCCCAGCTCCCACCCTTTGTTTGATTTGGGGGGTCAGGTGTGTTATCCAAAATTACTATAATCTGAGATATAATATCTCATTTTGAGTATGAGAGTTCAACACAAAAAGGGAACGTTATTGTTATATAGCAAAAGTACCTAAATTTAGCAAACTAACAAACTATTCCAAAATAAAACAAATTCTTACACATGCTATAACATAGTATTAAATACTCAAAAAGTAAGAAAAGACAGAAAAGACATATATAAATGACAGGGATATATTCATTATTTGCCATTAAACTGTATGTGGGGGCCCATTTCTTGTATTCTGGTAGTTAAAAGACATCATCTTCCCCTACCCCCCAAATGTCAGGATTGTTATAGACGTAGCTTCCATAGACTTAATTGGAGTGGTACTGATTGGTGGGCATTTACCTAATATATTAAATCAAACATTACTAATCCCTTGAGGACTGGATACTTTGAAAAATGATTTTGTTACAAGCACCCAACTCCTTTTTATGCAAACCAAATAAACGGATCAAAAGGATGGATTTATAAGGTACCCAAAAGATACATATACCACAATATATCTCTAAAAAGTAAGGGGGAACATGCACCCCACAACTTTTATTCAAACCAATTAACATTAAAACAACTGTTGTCATAATGGTATCATAGCATAAAAATTCATATTTGCATAGAAGACTCCACTCTGAAGAAAATACTACTTATTACAAAAAGAATTTCTAATGATTAGAGACAGGTCCCAGTTAGAAGGGGCTCAATAGCTATAAAGTCCTTGAGTGCTATGGAACAATCAGTGTGTTTCTACGCATTTCGCAAGAATCATATCGCTATCTAAACAAGGGAATCCCTTGAACCTGAAATCTATAAAACTCATACAGTAACAAGGTTTGCCATTTCACAGGCAGGTTTAAATGCTATGTTCACTTTTTAGGAAAACATAATAAAGATACGTATTTTTTGCAGGAAAATAATGTGATTTTATTACTTTTTCTCTCAGGAGCCTCCAAAACATTGCACCCCTGATCAGTGGATCAGGGGTGCAATGTCAGGGTCCTGCAGATAGGCCCTATAGATTGTAAACCATCAGCCCATATCAGTGGCTGAAAGTTGCTTGTGAATGAACTACAAGAGACCTCATCAGTACCCTCAAAGTTCATTGAGAACTACAAGCCATCAGTCACAATGGCTGATAGTACTTATAGTTCTCTCATTCACAGATCACTGTGAATGATTGACACAGCTGTGTAGAGCCCAGCACAGCCATGCTATTTTCAAAATGTGACAGTGGGTGCAAAAGATAGATCCTCCGCCAACTGTCATAGGAAGGAGAAGTTCGAGGGTTCGGCGGCAGGTCTTCAGCATTACACTTTAATTATTGGTGTAACATGATCCGAAAGGTGAACTTCAAGGCTTCCCTAAAATATGTTGTTTAAAAGAATTGGGCATTTTTAATGTTTCACTTTATGCCTAAATAAAAGAGGTGCTCTTTGCTAAACCACATTTTAAAAACATTTTTGGCATTGGTACATGTCCCCCTTGGCAGTGTCCAGCTCTCCATGCCTTTTGTTTGACAGTCCCTTGCCTATTAGCATTAAAAATGAAGAGGACTGATTTTGAAAATATGACTCCCATTGACCTCAGTGAGGTTCACATTAAAGTTCACAATTTGCAGATTTTGGCCAAACCTGCCCTCAAATCGAGCCTAAGAAAATGTGCCCATTACTGCTAAAAAACAACATGCCTCCAATTCTGTGATCCATGAATAAGCTGTTTACACCTCAGTAGCCAAGTTCGGCTGCAGGCAGCACTCACAGGCAACTTCTGAACCACATGATTACCTCAACACATCTAAATAAGTGTAGTCAATTAGATATAAAGTAGTGCTGTTTAAAACTGAAATGCTATCTAAGCATATAACATAACAACATACATCAATATCCATTATAAATAAACATAAGTATAAATTTTGACAAACATGCAAATGCTCTCAGTAGCACACTTGTGTTTTAACCGTCCATTCCACAAGTGCTATAATAATCAAAAAGGTAAAAAAAAGTCCATCCAATGTGATTTGACCCATGCAGTCCACTCCAAATTGCCCTGTGACATGTAAAACCACATCCCTGCACTCTCTTGCACTCACCGACTTAACTTGCTTGTCAAAATATTGATAAGTAATCAGAAACACAGTATCCAATGGGTTTCCACTCTCCCTTTTAAAGGCTTCCCAGGTGGCTCCCAGGAAAAGAAAGGAAGACTAATAGTGAAATTCAGTTTACACCAAGATTTTATTTTGCTCACGGTTAAAATGCTACTCACAAGCATGAAGATAAAAACAGGCCACTAAAGCTCACACAGAAATGCCTGAAAACCCATGTGTGTGCCGCATGAACAGCATTGCATCCGGTCCCCACACTTGTGGCTATCAATGAGTCTCTTCTGGCTGGGGTCTGTCATCACTTCCAGTTGCCGTGTGGTCTGATACTAACATTTTCTTACTTTGAAAAAGAAGGTTGGTATCTAATTGGTTAAAAGGCAGTTTCTAAAGTTTAGAGAGAACCATCTTGTCATGAACAAGCTGGATAGTGCACTCTATGTGCTATCTGCATGTTTGGGAAAGTGTGAGCCTTAAAAAAAGACAAAGGCACAGAGTCTAAGGACACCTGCACCTTTTAAGGTGTGATTGACTTTCTTGGTGGGTGTACCATACTGCAGCCTTCAGACACACCTGTACAGATGGCAGCTGACCAGAAACAGAACCAGAATGTGGTACACTATTAGAAACGGGCAGGAAGAAAAGGTCAGGGCATATCATGAACATGCGTCAGAAAGAAGCAAAAGTCAGTAACCAGAGAAACAAGAATGCAGAAACTGAGGATCTCATAAACTCTGGTTTCTTGTTTTGCACTTGAAATGGAGACTCTAAGCATCATCTAGAGGATTCTATCTTTATGTTCTGTAAATGGCACATTAAGGTCACTTTCCCATTTAGTGAGAAATCTCGGGGTAAAGTCATCAGGTGGCTGAGACAAGAAGCAATACAAGTGAGAAAGGTTGTGGTGTATAGGTTCATCATCTAAGCATAATGCTTCAAACTGTGTAAGAGAAGGAGGAGGGTGATGTTTATTACGTAGTTGAGATAGAAAATGGCATAGCTGCATTGCCTGCCAGAATGGAAGCAGGATAAACATGTTTTGCAGCTGCAAAAGAGATTGTGTGCTGCAAAATGTCCCGAAATTGTGGAAGAGGAATGCTCCCTGAGTAAGGTGAGTCAACATATTTTCTTCTTGGATTCCTAGAGGCGTTTGGGAAAAAGTGGTTCTGTAGAGGGACAGTTGTCTATCCCTTTGGAATAATTTGAGGGTAGATCCAATCACATTCCGTGAGAGCCTGCTCCATCTGTATACATCATAAAATGGATCCAGCCATGCACCATTCTAAGATATGATTCAGATGTATTGCCTAGTAATATTTATGTACATCCAGGAGGCCTAATCCACCTCTGTTTTTGGGAAGGGTCAGTAGCAAGTATTTAACCCTGAATGTTTGACCTGCCCACAGAAATGTACCAAACTCCCTCTTCACTTGACTGACGAACATCTTGGGAATCCACACCAGGAGAATTTGAAACAAATACAATTTAGGGAGGACATTCATTTTAGGTATACTACTTCTCCCAAACCAGGAGAAAATCTGAACAGGTCCTTTTGGATCTGGGATAAGAGTGGGGGGGAAACATTTTCCTATGAGGTACTGCTATATACTTGAAATCCAGTAAGTAAGTTGGTTAGTGTAATCAGTGGTTGCATTATGAAAAAAGCAGGTCATTTGTGCACCCCAACAACTTGTGAACATCACCCCTTGCAGTGATGCCATGGATGTTCGGGTTAGTTCTGATCTGGTGCAACAAGGGTTCCATGGTAAGCACAAATATCAAGAGGGGCAGCAGGCAACCCTGTCTGGTCTCATTATGTATGGGGAAAGAATCAGAGTATTGTTAATTTGGACCCATGCTGATGGACAGGAGTAGATATTCTCAAGCCACTGTAGGAATTTACATCCTAGATAAAAATTCCATAAGCCTGAAAGCATGTAGGACCAATCTACATGGTTGAATATTTTTCTGCCCTCGTGGATAGAAAAAGCATAGGAATCTGTTCGGGATGGGCCCAGTGAATAATATTTAATGCTCTTGTCATATTGTCTCTGTTTCTCACATCAGTATGAAACCAGTTTGGTCAGGATAGATCAGATGGAGCATGTGGGGCAAGAGCTTTAGGACCAGTATTTTAGTAAACATTTTTAGGTCAACATTTAACAACAAAACAGGGTGAAAAGCAGCTTATTGCATGCATCATGTCCTTTCCTTCCTTCAGTATCAAAGTCTTCTGGTAGAGTTCCACCATTTTCTGGTAGAGTTTCTGGTAGAGCTCTACGCAACTTAGTGTCTGAGAGGACCCTGGTCCATTCCTTCACCATGATAGGAGCATTGAAGTCTTGGCTATCTGTGGAGGAGTTTTAGAGAAAACAGGTATTGAGAGATACTTGCAAGTCTGTCTGGGGCAAACTGGCTTGACACAGAATCAATATGTAAAATATGTGATCTGCCCCTTACCTCCTGCAATGCTCTAGCCAGGAGTTTGCCCAGCTTATTCCCCCATTCCTACAGATGCCTTCTGACTTTAACAAAGCCTGCTTTGACTTTGTAGAGAAGTACTTTATTCAACCTAAGAGCACAATACACTGAGTACTGAGGTAGCTAAGGATTTTTTATGTACCCTCTCCAATTTTTGAATTTTAGATAGCAGAGACATGATTTGCTCACATCTCACCTTGCTGACTTGGGTCCACCATAAGATGAAGATACCCCTAATTACACACTTGTGAGCTTCCCAAATCACAGATTTAATCTGGGGATGCTGTAAAAGAGACTCATTGAATCTCCATTGCCAAGATTTATTAATTTCCTTACTGATACGGATGTCTATGATGACTGGAGAATGGTCCGATATAGTGGCTGTCAAGATTTCCTCTGTCTGAACTATGTGGATATCAACATGTTTCACCAGTACACTAAATAAAATTGCATAGCTACGCTATAAGATCACATTAATAGTCCAAAAATGACAGTCTCATTAACTTGGCATATCAAATTTTATTTGTAGCCACTCCTTCCCTCTGTGCATTATACTGTATGTGTTGTTATACTTGATTTCCTCCAATACAAATCAGACTATCCACCACTGGAAATCAGAAGAATTTCCAATTCACCACCAATATATGCTGCCCTTGTATAAAGTGCAGCATCAGTATTTTAATTACTCATCACAAGACTATCTATCTGCTCGAGTGGCTCCTGGGAGACTACTCCACTCCTTCCTCCTTTGCAGTATAAGACTTGTATCGATGTGACACCAAAAACAAATAAAAATACATAGTGTAGTACTCTTATGTATAATATAAATCAACACCTATGCATAGGTGTCACTACATGATTCAGTGTGTGTACAAAACTCCACCACCCACATAAAATGCGTGCGCATCACCAATGTGTGCTGCTCATGAGATGTGCAGCAGATAACGCATCAAGACAAATTGGAGCACTGGCATCAATCTTCTCTCCCACCAACTTTAATCACATCTCCAAAGGAGGCACTGTTCCACTCTCGCCATCAAACACCACCACAAGGCAACCAAAATGAAATGCCATATACTCTAGTGTAGTATTTATTATAAATCAAACAAGTAGCAGAGCATTAAAGTCACATAAAATCAATAATAAAAAAATATTAAAAACGGCTGCTCTGGCTTACATCTCACACCACCATTCCGGGAACCAATGTGGTGGCACAATAACTTGCCTTACAATACACCCTGAGAGAGAGACCCCTGAGGATGCACATTTGTGAGAAACATGTTGGTTGTATTGTAAGGTGAGTTAATACATGTTGGGCATATTGTAAGGCGAGTGGCGGTGTGAGCTGTAAGTCAGAGCAGATGCTTTTATTATTGATTTTATGTGGCTTCACTGTGCTGCTACTGTGCACCTACTATTAACCCAAAAACTAGCCATTTTTTAATTTGACATATTATGCTCTCATTGATTTCAGTCAGGTTTGGGTTTGGCATTCAAACTTTTTTGAAGTTCACCAAACCCCTGCTGAACTGAACCCAGAGCGGTTTGGCTTATCATTAGTAAGGACTGTAATGCATGTGGACAGGCACAGGCTGTGAAAAAAAGCAATTACAGCCAGCAAAAATGAGGTAATATGCACTGTGAAAAAACATATGCAGCCTGTTATAACTGTAGTGCATGTAATGAGGCTCTGAAGAATCTGAGGGACAGCAACAATATTAAGATGCAAAAAAGATCTTAACTTTTCCACCCTGAAATTCCCCATAGTACACAGTATATTTCTATCTACTGGACATTCAGTAAAGACTTACCTCACCTTAAGGGCTAGTTCACACTACGTGCCTGGTAAAACAATGTATTTTACCATGCAGAAAGAGTTACTTGGTGGACAGTGCCTTGTTTTTTTTAAGCACAGAACAATGGTTAATGTGATTGCAAAATTATTTGCTGGTTGGGAAATTTGGCCATCTCACCTTAAGAAGAATAAAAGAATCACAATAACTGAAGTTTTGATTCACTTTATCTACTAAATTTCACAACAGGTCAGTTAACTCATCTATGCCTCATTTAGCATTTTCTTTTGCCATTACTGACACATTAGGAAGGGTACATTTGACACTGCACTTGTTAAAAGAAAGCTATAGTTGCACTGCTTGCACTGTTGTATCAAAACAAGTAAAATGTTGAATTGGAAAAAATGCAGCTAATGAAATTAATCACCGCTAAATAATACGATGTACATAAAATACTCATCAACTTTAAAGGCTGTTAACTGACATCTCTTTTGTGCCTTGTTGCTAGATACCTTAGATTTACTTTAATTATTTTAATGTGGGTACCATGGATGAGCAGTGCGCATTCCTGACGGCACTTTTAAAATTCAAGATCAGAAAACTTAATGTAGATAAATGAGGTATAAACAACTAATTTCTCTAAATGTACAATATTAGCTTTTTTGTTGTTTAATGTCCACAGGCAGATGTGTTTAATTTCATTTATTAGCATCCTAAAAGCAAAGTTTCCTGCATAAGCCAGGAGGTAGTTTCTAATGTTTTCTTGTCTCATAAGAAATAACAAACTAACTGCATATTTTACAGTCAGCACATTCCTTTCAAGGACCCTTAGAGCATTATTTTTCTCCAAGATAAAAAGTTTCTTAAAGAAGACCTCTAGCCAAACAAATATATAAAACACATGTAGCCTGGTGTGTGGCTCTTTTAATTTGGTGGACAAAAAAAACAACCCAAAGATTCTGGTATAGATTTCAGAAGGAACTTCGTGCAAAAATCAGTCAGGTCTTCCCAAAAAATCTATACCAGACCCTTCACCAAGCATGCAGACTGGCAGGCCAGTAAAGGGGGGGGGGGCAAGCATGTGCCCTACCCTCTTGAACCATACCAGGCCACACCCCCAACATAGGGCATGCCTTGCCATATTAATGAGGGAACGACCACTTCCTCACAAACTTGGCTCAGTGAGGGTATGTTATCCCCCATGTTAAAGAGCAAAGGGAACATAGTATCTCTGCTCATTCAGAAAAAAAATCTAAACAGTAAAAAAAACACACGGATTTTGACAATTCAATCAAAAATCAATTAAAAAAACCTTGAAAAAATCCCATGAGGTATATCTAGGTTTGATCATATTGTCCAATGATGTAGGTGCATGCCAGTAACAATCCTCTCATTTGGGGTATAGGTAAGCAAAGGAGTTTGGGGATAGTTAATGAAAAAATGGTGTAGGTTTCCTCCATAATTTATATCAGGACTTTTACATCTGTTATGAATTTTTAAAGGACACTTGATGCAAAAAAGTGTCCCTTTATTTATAGCAGATGTCATCTGCCGGCTCTGCCAGTAGCAAGTGAGAAGTTGCTGGGGTAACTGTCATGGTTAGGAATTGGGCTCCGAGACCAGTATCTATAGCAATAGAAAGGTTCATACAAGCAGATCACCCTGGCGGATGACATGGGCTCACTTGAGGAGCAAGGTCTAAGCAGTATTTGGTTACCAGAGTTCATGGTTGAAATAGGTTTTGCTGCATGCTAACGCCAGGTTGTGGTCTTTGGATCCCCCTACCAGACGTAGGAGGTAGAATTCAAGCAGAAGCATAGTCAGTAAACAAGCAATAGGTCAGTAATCAGTGGTTGCAGGCTGGGATAAAAGGGATGTGTAGTCCAGTAACAAGCCAAAGGTAAGTAACAAGTTGTTGCAAGTTGAGATCAAGCACAAGTGTAGTTGAGGAAACAAGCCAAAGGTAGTTAACAAATGGTAGCAAAGATAAGTACAGCTGCAGATATTCAAGAAGCAAGATATTGGCTGTAGTACAATAATCTTGCAAACAGGAAGTGCAGAGATGTGGCCTACATCAAGTTCATGGGCGGAGCAAAGAGCTCAAGGTTTACCAAGATACAAGGCAAGATTTTTCAAGGGATCAGACAGGGAGCTGTCCAGCATCTCAGGTGGCACAGTGTGTGTGAATAGCCAGATAATGCAAAGGTACCAGGTTCAGATCCAGACCTTGACAGTAACATTGTGTCTGCGAGTGGCTGATTTTTTTTCTTCCGGTTAGTTGGTGGGTGTTGGGCATCCTGATTGATGTTGATCTACATTGCTGGATGACGTGGACCTGTGGCCTCTTCAGGAGTGGAGGAGCACATTTGCCTACTGCCCAGCTAGGCAGCATGCTTGGATGAGAGCCTGGTGTACGATAAGAGTTTGGATTTTTTGTGGGGATCCCACACTTTTTGTTGTAACTTTTTTCTTTGGGTTTCCCCCCTAATTTATACCATGGTTGTGGTATGTATGGTAGTTTGTGTAGGTGTGACCAGGGGAGGACTGACAACTCATGGGGCCCCTGTGTCTTCACCCACACTTAAACCACACCCAAAAAAGCCTATGAAAGGTACCAGAGGTATCTCATGGGGCCCCCTACTAACCTCGGGCAGTGCCCGAGTTCCCAAATGGTCAGTCCGCCCCTGGGTGTGACCCGTTACCATCTGTAGCAGACCCTCATCTAGGATAAGGGTCTGGTATTGATAAAGTGAATCCCTGACTGGCAAAGCAGTCAGGAGTTGTAATTTTTTTAATTTGTAAATGTCAGTGTTGTTGTAGTAGGTTATATACCTTGCACAGATGTCCCACTTCACATGCAGGGTCAGGGCAAGGGTATCCCCCCGGAATGTTATTTAACTAAGTTTTGCATTTTTAATATCTCAGTTGATAGTTTATTTCAAAAATAAAGAAAAAAAAACAAGGGACATTAATTACTTTTAACCACTTGACCTAGAGAGGATTTACCCCCTTAATGACCAGGCCTCTTTTTGCTACTCGGCGCTGCACTAATTCAACTGATAATTACGCAGTCATGCAATGCTGCACCCAAATGAAATTTACATCCTTTTTTTCACACAAATAGAGCTTTCTTTTGGTGGTATTTGATCACCTGTGCGCTTTTTATTTTTCACGCTATAAACAAAAAAAGGCCAAAAAGTTTGAAGAAAAACAATATTTTTTACTTTCAGCTATAAAAAATATATAGTAAACTCAAATTTAGTTATAAATTTAGGCCAAAATGTATTTTGCTACATGTTTTTGGTAAAAAAAAATCCCAATAAGTGTATATTGATTGCTTTGTGTGAAAGTTATAGCGTCTACAAACTATGGTATAGATACTGCAATTTATGCAATTTTTTTGCTATACAGCGCTGCGCTAGTTTAACGGACAATTGCGCGGTAATGCAAAATGGTACATAAATGAAATTTACATCCTTTTTTCCCCACAAATTGAGCTTTCTTTCGGTGGTATTTGATCACCTGTGCGGTTTTTATTTTTTGCGGTATAAAAAAAAAGGCTGACAATTTTGAGGGAAAAAAGCAATATTTTGGACTTTTTGCTATAAAACATGTCCAGTAAAAAAAATTTAAAAATCATATTTAGTCATAAATTTCTGCCAAAATGCATTCTGCGACATGTGTTTGCAAAAAAATACGTGTAAATTAATTGGTTTATGTGAAAGTTATAGTGTTTACAAATGGTGGGAAAGATACTGGGATTTTTAGTTTTTTTTTATACT
The DNA here is from genome assembly GCF_062004578.1 of Staurois parvus. NCBI lineage: Eukaryota > Metazoa > Chordata > Amphibia > Anura > Ranidae > Staurois > Staurois parvus. The sequence goes on along the minus strand of NW_028319936.1, from coordinate 6,811,633 downwards.
AATAATGGCGGCGATCAGTGACTTATGGCGGAGATCAATGACTTATGGCGGCAATCAGCGACTTATGGCGGGACTGCGGCGGACATTCTGACATTGGGGGGTACTGACATCCCCAGTGACACCAATACAGTGATCAGTGCAAAAAAAAAACACTGACACTGTACTAATGGCACAGAGGAAGAAGGGGTTAAGTTTATTATTCAGGGAAAGGGTTAACTGTGTGAGGGGAGTGTTTTACTAGGGGGTGGGGGTGTGTACTGCAGGGAACACCGCTAATCGGGAGAGAGAAACTCTTCTGTCCCGATCAACGTTTCCTGGAGCTGTCAGGGAACTGACAGAAAACACAGCTATTGCAGCTGTACTCTCTGTCAGCGATTGCCACCAATCGCCGGGACATAGCTGGTAACGACTGGCTGTGATCCAGCGACTGACATCCGCGGCTGTGATTGGCAGGACAGGTAGGGCGGTGGCACGCCTTGCGTGGTTTTGCCCAGCCGTGCCGCCCTGCCGCCGTATTTCTACATAGGCTGGGTGGCATGTGGTTAACAAGATGTGTTCCTTTTGCTGACATGTCCTCATTTAGCAGAAATATTTCTCCTGCAATGCTTCCTACCCCTTCTATTCATAGATCACTTTTCAGTCATAGAAGCTGTGGTTGCAAACCGTTAACCTTCTGGAAGTTGCAAGTGACATTCTGGAATTCGCAGGGGTGTGCAGAAGGACATTTCTGAATACACAACATGATGAACTTTGGAGAAGATGTGCTACAGCAGCAGAAAACTTTGCTGGTCTCTACTTTTGTCAGAAAAGAACAGGGAAAAAATATACGATGGGGAGAAGATCATTAAAAACTACAAGACAATTGACTAGTCTAACAAATCTAAATTTTTGCTGGAGTCAGATTTAGTATATATGGGTTTAATCTATGGATCTATCCTATGTTATTTTTAGGCTGGCTATTTTTTTAGTGTAATAGCATGGAGTACATCATTGTCTAAATTCTGACTATTACCAAATTAAGACTTGTAGTCAGTGATGTCACTGGGAACTCTGTAGGGACACCTGCTCAGAGTTCCCTTACATACTTTACACTGTCTAAGTGCTGGGATCGCTCTCACTTTTTAACCAAAGGTTGAGATGTTATGTAGGAGGAAGCAGTACTTTCTTGGAATTCGTGTATAGGAACCAGCCAGGAAACAGTTTGGACGCATGGAAGATAAGAATGAATAAGTAATTAAAATTATTTTTGTTTGTGTAATGTTTTACTTTACTATTGCTGACCTGCACACACAGAAGACTGGTTAGGAGCCTAAAGGACCCCTAAAAACCAAATAATCAGTCAGCGGACGCCCCCTATTTGGCCCCCATAGGGAGCAGATAGGTACTGTATAAGCCTACCTTGCTTCCACCCTTTCCTGAGCACTGTGGGTGCTAAAGAGCCTAGTGCTTTGGGATGGGTACTCAAGAATGGTACTGTACTTAAACAATGATTAAGCAAAAGTATAGTTCTGCATTAAATATGAGTGGTTAGGGGTTTAGGCATAGGTAAATGTTGGGTGTCTGGGGGGGTTTAGAATAAAGCTATTATCATAAAGTTTAAGTTGAGGCTTAAGGGTTTAGGCAGGATGAAGTTTAAATATTAGAAAATGATTTGGGACACTAAAAAGGGACACATACTATAGCTGCAGGACAACCTGTGTTCTTGATGCCCAAGGGTCCTTGCCAAAAAGTAACAAAGCTAAGCTGTTAGTGCCAAGTTATAGTAGAACATTTCTCATGCTTGTGAAAAATATTTAGCTATAAATTTCAAGCTATGTTATCCTGTCACCTGTGTCCAAAAGCATTCATTCATTTGATGATGCTGGACTTTGGAGATTATACTCTCAAAAAGCTTTTGAAGATGTTCATCAATGTCTAATTCTAATTGACAGACATGGGGCTAAAATCACCCTTCTGACATTATCTACTATTTGTATAAATAAATCTAAACTAAGCAAAGTTTCATAGCTCCAATCATCTGAGGAGTTTATGACTTGAAAATATTTTGTTATAAAAACTGTGTTTAGAACCTATCAGTTAACATAAGTTTTAATTTTCAGAAAAAGTATTTATTGTGGCCTATCTTTTCTTGCAGATGTGAGCTTGTAAAAATGTACTATTTATACAAAAGCATGAGAATATAAGAGAAACTTAATAAACAAAATAATTCATGCCAAGCTGATATATTGCAGTTCACATATTTTCTTTTTATACATACATCCTTTTGTTTTCATTGCAACCAAACCAAACCAATACTGATTTCTTAAACTTTATTATGCACCACATATAGTATGATGATTCCAGAGTCTTCATAGCTTAATGAAGCTGTTAAATCCAATTTATGTGTTTGAGATATGGTAAGTGAGAATTTCAGAATTAAATAATTCATATTTTAAATCACAGAGGAAACTATGCACTACTCATGGACAAATGGAAGACTATAATGATACAATAAAAATCCAACAACAAAAGCTCAGTACATTTCATGTCAGGAGAGTTCAAGTTTTCAGTTGTGAGTGATATCGAATATAAATATAGTTATATAGTTCAGCCAGTTAAAACTGATTCACCAAACTTCTCTTCCCTAATACTATTGGCCTGAAGGAAACCGGAATAACAATTATCTTCCAACAGGTATATTTTCTCTTGAAAAGGAATTTGGCTTAAATTATGAAAATATAATCAAATCTGATCTATTATGATAAGAGCCTAGGAGTCAGAAATCTGGTCTAGTTCAGCAATGGAATGACCACTTGCAAATTAGTTGTTGAATGGAAAAACTAAATGGACAGAATAGACCAGTTTGCCCTCCTGCCCTGCTAAGGCAGTCAGAAGTTAATAATTTAGTGGCAGTATTACTTTCGCCTCTAAATAATGACAGCTTCCTGCTGCTGACTAGCTTGTTTTAAATTGTAAAAAATCAGGCAAGCATACCAGGGGATGTAATTGACCACATGTATAATGGCCATAAATGGTTAATACATCAGCCAACTTCCCAGGCCAGTTTTTTTTTTATTCTGTGGGGTCTCCCTTATAATCATTATCAGACCCTTATCCTTGATGGATGTTGAGGGGGACCTCATGCAAAAAAAAAAATGCAGATGTAGATGCCAAAATGGCTTTTATGGGGGCTTTTAAGCTGCTTAAATTTTCTCAAGAATCAAAAAATAAAATATTCCAATGTTTATTCATACATTTTGTTAAAATACATAATATCCATTATTATTCCATAGTGGCATTGCACAATAAAATAACATAACACAAAGTATTCCCTTCTTAGAGAGACTACCCTGTGGATTACCTCTCTTTAGATAGTTACATAGTCTGTCTGGTTGAAAAAAGACACACGCCCATCCAGTTCAACCCACTTTACTATATACGTACAAAATATGTAGCCAACTTTGCTTGGTTTCCAGAGATGTCCTCTTTCTCAATGCTTTTCAGATACCAACCTTCATTGGGTGAATGAAGAGAGGAGGATTCTAAAATATTAAAATTAGCATTACAATCAAGCTATGCATTTAGTTATATTTTTTTTTATACATAACTTTTTACTAGAATATACCAATCATTTACATCAATGTGTTACCATTCGCTCACATTACCAACTAGGTATATGACTCAAAACATGCCTCTCATTCCCTATACATTCACATACAGGAGGGGAGGGAAAAGTGTATTTGGGATAATTTGATGGATGCTGTAATTGGCGGGTACATAGATACTTTACCCTATTACTTCCCTCTTTCTGTAAGATTAAATATATATTACATAATCTTTAATAATAATATTTCTACATATAGTGCAATTTTAGGACTTCAAGAGCAAAAATCATATTACCAATATAGCCTAACTTACATTGTTTCTATAATGTTATATAAGAACCACTATTTTGATTCTCACATATAGTTTAAATATTGGTTATGTATTTTAATTCCCTCACAGTAGTTAATTCCTTCAATATATCACTGAAACTAAGATAAATCAACATAGGCTCCAGTTAATGTGCCCTACAAAAGATAAATAACATAATAACTATGAATCCTGCTACAACAAACATATACTAACTTACAATGTGTTTCTCTTTCAGGACTCCAACTACCTCTAAGTTCAGCATGCAGCAATGGGGATGTGTTGCTCCCCATCCTGTGTGAATCTGTACTTGGGGTTGGAAACCTACACTTTTTTCAGATGAAACTCTTAATGTACCTGTGCCATATTCCTATCTGGCACAGGTAAATTAATGATATTTTGATGATATGGACAGGATCAGCTCATGAATGAAGGGATTTCATGGATATGATAAGAAAGAATGATTTCAATCTCAAATTCACAATGAGCTACGGTTTGCATCAGATACATTTCTTGAACATCATAATTAATATAGATGAAAAAGGTAGTATGTTTATAACCCTCTTCCATAAATCTAAGGCTGGAAACACCATTCTGCCATCTAACAAGTGCATATCCCCTCCCACTTAACAGCATCCCCTTCAGTGAATATCTTAGGCAAGAAATGGTTCAAAAGAGGAGGAATTCCAGACATATGCAAAAACAAACATATGCAGGCTGGGGATTGGAACTATCATTTAGCCATGGTAGTTGTTATTTTTAAAATGTCACTTTTGTGGACAACCCACTCTCTTCTGAATGGCATTTTTTTTTTTTTGCATTGGTACACGTCCCCCATAGCAGTGCCCAACTATTTATGCCTCTTTTTTATGAACAGCTTGAAAACTGTACTTGAAAAAGGCCATAAAAATATTCCAAGATTCATCTCCTATAAACATCACATCAATGGGATTTAGGACTTTGGGTTTGAATGTCCAGTGAACCAAACCTTACTCAGTTTCTTCATCTCAGTACACAAAAGGAGATCTTATTGTCAACATGCAACATCTGAACTTCCAAAGCATCAACTAGTAAATTATATTGCTTATTTCAAATTGTTTGAATGCTTTCTAATAGTGAATTAATTCTCAAAATACTGTATCTGGAAGTTCTCAACTTAGCCAAGAAATACCAAAAAGAATGTTTAAACAATATGACTTTATATGTTTTGCATTACAGTGAATATTTCAGTAGGTTCAATCTAGATTTAGATATGCTCAGTTTAGGAGACCCACAAGTTGAGAGAATGATTCAGACTGTAAACTTTTTTTTTACAGTAAGTAATTTAGCACAGGTGGCAATTTGTACCTAGTGTGGATTTAAATTGGGAATAAAACCATCTTTGGTACTAGAAGATATATGTAAGTTACTGATGGGGCCTGTTGTTTTGGAGGAGAGGAGGGGATGGTGTAGAAAAGTAATCTACTTGAAATTATATATATATTTTAACTTAAATACCCGACAAAGCCCATGAGCTTTATTGGAAGTACAGGAAAACCAAACAAAGATCTTTTTTTTTCTATACATGAAGTTTAAATTAAATGGACTTCTTCTGTAATACTGAAGACATCTTTCAGCTTTTCTGAGTTGCTTCTTAAGTTCCAGTGTGCATCAAGAACATACCCCTGCATTTGTAGACATGCGGGTAGTTACATTAGTCACCTGAATTTATTCACCATAGAAATTGTCAAGACAGATTTCGATGATTGGTCATGAATAGGATGAAAGGTGTGAACATTTTTGGAAACATCCTCTTCTAACTACATAATCTAAATCCATGGTGCCAGGAAGTTGAAAGAAAGTGTTAATTCTTCAATACTTCTGGGCTGGAGAGCAGCCCAGATTGCCACTAGCAGAAATTGTAACCTGCATTCACACCTGAGCAGAACAAACTCTGGGTGATTTAAAGTTTTGTTTTTTTTCAGGTGTTTTTCAGGCATGTTATAGCTGTATTTGGCAGCACAGTGGCTAAGTGGTAAGCACATCCGCTTGGCAGCACTAGGGTCCTTGGTTTTAATTTGAACCATAACACCACTTGTCTGGAGGTTGCATGTTCTTCTTGTGCCTGCGTGGGTTTCCTCACAGAAAGACATTCTGGCAGGTTAATAGTAATAGTAAATGTGAATGTGAGTTAGGGACCTTAGATTGTAAGTTCCTTGAGGGTTGGATTCGATGCGAATGTACAATACATATGCAAAGTGCTTCGTAAATTGACGGCTCTATATAAGTACCTGACATAATTGTATTACAGGTGTTTTTCAGACATATTGCATGTGTATCAAGTTTCTCGAGTTTGTTTCCTGGGTTAGGTGTTGGGAGGAGAACAGTTCTATAGGAGGAGAAGAATTATTCAGACATAAAATTACATGGCAAAAATGTGCATATTGCGTATTCACGTGTACAGGTGTTTCCACTGAAATTTATGGACAAAAACTTTTGCATATGCTTAGAAAAGCTAATGTACTGTTTTGAGCCTAGGGCTTAGAGAGTTGGGCGACTGAGCACTACAAATGTGAAAAAAGTCAATGAGAAAGAATGGGATTCTTCATAGTCAGGCATATCAAGGCATAGCCCAATCTAGGGAAATGAGCATAAAACTGCTCAAGCGTTAATTGGGGTTTAGAGCCCTGATCAGAACCATGTTTGCACAACTACTACTTTGAATGGAGAGGAGAAATGTTTACTACAAGATACAAACCTTATATATAAGCATAAATCCAGTTGACCAAACTGCTTCCTTTGGATTTATCACCAACTATGTTTCTTAAGGTCTGCTTGAATGGATTGTACAATTAGTTTGTATGGTTTGTGGCTAGTTTCTGTGTACCTCACCAGTTTAGCAGCTATTGGTGTACAATAGAGTACTCCTACTAGAAGAATAATAAAAAGATATGCTATAGATCATGAATATTACTATTTTAGGACTGGCATTCTTTTAGCACAGTCCAAAATACATACAGTACAAAAGACATTGATTGTCAAAAGATTATTCAATTAATTGTGCTATTGAATGATACATGGCATTTCATATACTATAAGCACCAGAATGTTTGGCAGGAGAACATTTCTAAACTCTAGCCCAGAACAGAGGGAAATACTGTATGTTCTATTATTTAATAGAAGGAAATACTGTACCTCTGAGCTGCCCATATATAAAATAATGCTACTTATCTGCAGTCACTCACATACGTTCCCAAATTCAATACAAATATACAAATATATAATAGTGCTCTGCTGCTCTCCCATCAACCACCCAAAAACAAACGATTACATGTATAGTATAAAAACAAATAAAAATAAATGTGTACCACACTATACAAAAGTAAAAAAAAAAACAGAACAAAACATAAAATGTGCATAAAACCTCTAATTTTGCAATTCCAAGAGAGTTATCCCAAACTTTTCTGGTGATCCATTGCAAATGATACAATAATGTGTGTTCCACCTTAGTGTGTTCAAAGCTCTCACCTTTTTTTTTTATAGACATATACACAGTATGTTAAAGATCAAAATGCTCTGTTCCCTTTAAAGGATTAATACACTCCCAGCTCTTTTCTCCTTCTCCAGCCCAGGAACTTTTGTACAAGACAATGAGGTATATGCCCCTTTAAGGGGAAGACACCTTCACTCCCATCCTCAAAGCCAGCCAAGCAGATGGTGATGTGCTCAAAGGAATGAAAAAAAACTCCCATTGCGTAACAAATCTCGGCATAAAATGTTTATTAACACCAAAAAAACCCCACTCACATTTGCTGTTGCACTGTAGAGAAACTGCATCCAATATTCCCCTTATTAACAATTGCTGGGCACACTCAGTGTTACTTCCTTGTTGTAACGTCACCAGGTAGTAACACTAACAGTGCCAAAGAGGCACCTAGCAATTGTGACGTCACAGGGAAATAACACTGACAGCACCCAAGAACATGGCTCACTGCTCTCACTGAGTCCAGTAAGAAGGGAGAGAGAGAGCAGTACTGCTGCTCTCAGGCACAGCACTGGATCAATATCACAGTGGGTAAATGGTTAACAACTTCCACCTGGCAGTACCAGGGTCGTTGGTTCAAATCCCAACCATGGCACCACCTGCCTGGAGTTTGCATGTTCTCCCTGTGCTTGTGTGGGTTTTCTCCAGGTACTCCGGTTTGCTCCCACACTCCAAAGACATGCTGGTAGGTTAATTGGATCCTGTCTATATTGGCCCTAGTATGTGTATGAATGTGAGCTAGGGACCTTAGATTGTACATCCCTTCAGGGTGAGGGACTGATGTGAATGTACAATATATGTGTAAAGTGCTGTGTAAATTGACAGCCCTATATAAGTACCTGAAATAAATAATGAAAAGATCAGGCAAGTATTTAGGAGGGGGATTGCTACACCTAAATAGTCTTTTACCATAATGCAGAGAATGCATTAAGGTAAAAAACCTTTAGCCTTTAGAACCATTTAATGTACTGTGCCACAAGCGAAAGTCTAGCAGACATGTACAACACAATCATTACAAATCACAAAAATTAAACTAATCTATTACATTTGCTTTTCTACCCACCTTAAGGAAAAACTTCATAAAATAGTAAATGACTATTTAGCAACCTGAAGTTGTTGAGACAAACACTTTGGTCAAAAGTAAGCACTGTAACATATAACTTAAAGAGCGCAGTGGTCATGGGTATGTTATAAATAGCCTAGGGTACAGAGTGCAATAATCAGGAGTATGAAATGTGCAACAAAGTGCATATAGTGCAAATAGCAAACAGAGCCCAGGGCTCAGGAGTGAGTACCGTACAGGCCACATGGATGGGGTCTAGGGGTGTATGGGATGCCCAAGGAACTGTGAAACTTGGGGACAATTTCTGTACAAAAAAATGCAGACAAAACAAATCAGCAACAGTCTTTAGCAAGGGGCACGGAGTTCCCTTTGGTGTACTTCCTCAGACAACAGATGAAACTCTCCTCATCCACCCGGCTGTCCTGAGGGTGTCCCTGGACAAGGAACTCCAGAATCTACTGTGAAGCAGTCCCAGATTAGAACTGGTTAGGTATTACACCTGACCACACTCTCCCTTCTTTGGCCCAAGGGGTGTAAAAGTACTCACACTGTCCTGTCCTGTAGCTTGGTGGGTTGCACCTTCTTTTAGGCCTTATGCTGGGCTGGCTTCTTTCCTGACAGGCTGTCCTCCCTAGGAGACTGTAGGGCAGTGGAGAACCTGCTCTCTGTTCCAGCCTGTAGGTAGGCCCATTCCTAGGCTCCACGCTCCAGAACCTTCCTTCAATACATCTTCCACCCAAGTCCAACTACTCCTGCTGTCCAGGCTCTCTCATAATTAAGGGCTGTCCTAGTCTCCATGCCAGGCCTCCTGCCTGTGTATTGGCTAGGTTTCTCTGAACATACAAATCCAGGCCTCCTCCCTTCCTCTGCCCCTCTTCTAGAAAGTTCCTGTATTTTCTAGAAGGGTGGGAGGGCTCCAGAAGCCCTGACCTGTAGAGCCTCCCAGCCTGATTTGAGGTGTGGGTGGTAATGGCAACATAGTGCAGAAACTGTTAAATTAAAAAAGAAAAGAGTGGGAGATCATGGTCTCACGACCCAGGGAATCACGCACAAGATACCTATCATGTGCTCTGGGTGCCCAGCATTAGCTGAGCACACAATTAGAAGATTGTAAATTACAAAAGTACTTGGGCAAATAGCTATCCATTCGTTTTTGTAGGCACCATTTTTAAGAACTGTAAATGTGATGACAAGAAAAGCCATAGGCATGACTTGAACATCTTGTAAAAAGATTATCTGGCAGACTAATAAATCAACATGGCTTTCACACAAAGATTATCTGTACCACCCTGCAGAAAGCAATAGTTAAAATGTCAAAATGGCTTACAGTATGTTAACATTACAATGTCACTTTCTAAAATTCAATTTTTAAAGGCAGTATAGCATGCACATCGTTATGAGTACCACAGTATATACATGGCAAGAAAAATGCTGCATGAATGGTAAGGATATGGCTTCTAACAGATCAACATGAGAAGCATAGGCATGAAAAACACAGCATTTTTATTTACAAAATTGATGCAAATTTGTGAATGAAAATGCTGCATATTAGCTTTACAGGATAATGGGAAATGATGCTTCAGTGCTCATATATATATATAAAACAAATATCAAACAGTTGAAGGTCAAGCAATATATTATACATTGAAGTAGAATTTCAGGCTGCACCTAACTAATCTTAATAATGCCACCCCCCAATACCTATGCTGACCTGTGTAAAAAAGATGTACAAAATATACTTACCTATTTTCAGGCTGCTCCAGTCTGGTCACGTGATCTCCTCTGTGTCAGCCAGCATTGGCTGTAGGGAAAATGAGACAGCACCTAACAACAGCTGGAATGCCGGGGAGCAATCATAGGTTCCTATGACCCATCCATTGTTGGTGTTCCCTCCTCTCCTCTGCAGCCATCTCTGCCTGACACAGGGGAGCTGGATTACGTGACTGTATCAGAGTGACCAGAAAATAGTTACTTTCTTACATTTTTCTTACATATGTTAGTAAGCATAGGAGTTAGAAGGAAGAGGGAGCATTTTTAAGATTAGTTAGGGTTTAGCCTGGAATTCCACTTTAAACAGAAAATATTTTATATGTTGGTAGCTGTGTCCACCAAAAATATCAGTATGCATTTGTTTTCTAAGTGGGCACGATCTGCTCTGGGTGAGCACTTACACGGGGTGCTGTGTCCTCCTGACAAACAAAGGAATGGCAGGCAGTCGCAGCGGCCCCAGCTGTTCCACAGCTGCTGATTCAGTGACAGCAGGAGATCAGGGTGAAAGGAAGTCTCCTTCCCTGCTCCATATGACAGAACAGAGAGCTGGACTTCTCACTTTGAGCTCCTGCTGGTTATCTGGTGAGTTTGGGGGTGGTGGGGGGGCTGATCTGTATTAGAGGGCTCTGCACCTGGGGGGATAAAGGGTGCCTGTACCGAGAAGTTTTGTATTCTGGAGGAGAGAGGCTTTGTCTGTACTGAGGTTTATATGTGTCACTGTTGCTTGTGGCTCTATCATTAAAGCATTTTTGTTGGTAAAAGGACTGTGGTAAATGTGCTCTGAATATGGCGGTTGGGCAGGGTGGGGGGAGATTGACTATTCCCTTTAAAACTCCTATCACTGTCAGTGCAGTTTGACTACATACACAATTTGGCACAGTGTGCACATTGTGCTGCTTTATTTTATCAGGGGGTGTGCAAAAAATGATCAGCCCCAGGTGCCAGATGTGCTAAGTACATCACTGTCAGTATAACAGGAGGTACTGTTTAGACATAGAAATGAGACAAAGGGTATGGCAGCGACATGTGGCGGTCACACATAGTGTATTGCAAGTGATATAACAGTGTCCCTATAGTGATGGGAATTAGAGTTTTGTGAAAAATAAAAATTCTATGCTTTCTTACTTTTTCCTGCAACCACATTTTATTACGATTAAGCTTCTATATTAGAGATATCACTTGCAATGTACAAAGCAGGCAAATAAACAATACTCAAAGCAGGCAATTATTTACGAGCAACATTTTCTTTAATGGCAAAAGGTGTTTGTCATAACATTACTCCTATATGTATATAACAGAAAGACTGCTTTGTTTGTTCATTCATTCATTTTATTTACAAGCACAAATTTGTGTGTTGTATTAAGATGGTGAATAATTGTTTTGTATTTGTTATAATACGGAAGCTTAAAGTGGTTCTAAAGGCTCAAGGTTTTTTACCTTCATGCATTCTATGCATGAAGGTAAAAACCTTCTCTATACAATATTCCCCCAGCCCCCCAATACTAACCTAAGCCCCCTCTCGATCCAGTGATGTGCACTGGAGTCCCAGCCATCCCGGGACTCTTCTCATTGGCTGAGACAGAACCGGGAGCCAATGGCTCCCACTGCTGTTAACAGAACAGTGAGCCAATGAGAAGAGAGAGGGGGCGGGGTCCAGCTCCGGCTCCATGTGTGAATGGGCCCACGGAACAGCGGGTGCCCCAATAGCAAGTTGCTTGTTGTCGGGGCACCCGACAGGATGAAGGGGCCAGGAGAGCCTGTGGGGGACCCAAGAAGAGGAGGATCCAGGCTGCTCTGTGCAAAAACCACTGCACACTGCAGGTAAGTATAGACTTTTTTGTTATTTTTTCTTAAAGAAAAAAAAACCTTTCAAATGACTTTATTTTTAAATGGGTTCAGCACTCATGGGATTTACCTACAGTAAAGTGGGCAATTTTTAATAAAAAAAAAAACAAATGAAAAAGTTGCATAGAAATAAAACAATGTACCTTAATATTGCTTGGTGTGTTAAATAAACTGGAAAATGTGCAAAGAATGTAACAGTTGCACTGCTTAAAACTGTATGAATGATAAAATGAACACCTACACTATATTGCCAAAAGTATTAGGATGCCTGCCTGTACACGCACATGAACTTTAATGGCATCCGAGTCTTAGTCCATAGGGTTCAATATTGAGTTGGCCCACCCTTTGCAGCTATAACACCTTCAACTCTTCTGGGAAGGCAGTTCAGGAGGTTTAGGAGTGTGTCTATGAGAATGTTTGACCATTCTTCCAGAAGCGCATTTGTGAGGTCAGGCACTGATGTCGGAGGAGAAGGCCTGGCTAGCAGTCTCTAATCTTATTCATCCCAAAGGTGTTCTATCTGGTTGAAGTCAGGTCTCTATGCAGGCCATTCAAGTTCCTCCACCCCAAACTCGCTCATCCATCTCTTTATGGACCTTGGTTTGTGCACTGGTGCGCAGTAATGCTAGTAAAGGAAGGGGCCATCCACAAACTGTTTCTACAAACTTGGGAGTATGAAACTGTCCAAAATTGTCTTGGTATGCTGACGCATTAAGAGTTCCCTTCACTGCAACTAAGGGGCCAACCCTGAAAAACAACCCCACACCCCAATCCCCCTTCCATCAAAATGTACACTTGGCACAGTGCAGTCAAGTACCGTACTCCTGCCAACTGCCAAACCCAGACATGTCCATCGGATTGCCAGACAGAGAAGCGTGATTCGTCACTCCAGAGAACACATCTCCACTGCTTTGCATTGCACTTGGTGTTGTAAGGTGATGTAAGGCTTGGATGCAGCTGCTCGGCTATGAAAACCCATGCCATGAAGCTATCCATGCACTGCTGTTGTGCTAATCTGAAGGCCACATGAAGTTTGTGACTTCTGCACACTGTGGACGTGGAGGTGATTGGAACACCTGAATCCAATGATTTGGAGGAGTGTCACAATAATTTTGGCAATATAGTTGTTGGCAAATACACCTGACAAATAAGAAGAAAATGTGCTTTATAAGAAGGGTGAACAGTTCCCAGGAAAAGTGTTGTGAATGTGCAAGAGAATGTTTTACAAATATACCCCTAGCTCATACTATTTAGTAAAATTATAGATGTGTTGGAAGGCAAATGTATAAGCATTTTTGTGTTTGGATTGGGTGTTCACTTGCACAAATGTTTTCAATCAATGTGCCATTAAATATGAAACTCCAAGGCATTCATTAGTAATCCAATATTATAATTTTTTTTTGTTCATAGACTCCCGGGTGGTCTTGGGGTGTCTAATGTAACTGAGTATTATCAGGCGAGCCAGATTGCCCCGCTGTCGATGTTGCACTCTTCCTCAGACGTTCCTCTCTGGGTCCTGCTGGAACTACCTAATTGTGCCCCTATTGCGACATCGACGCTTTTATGGCTTCCCCCTACCCTGCGCCCTATGGCACTGAGTCCGATTTTGCTCCATGGCTTACAAGTGTGGGACTTGGTACGTTACTCCAGTGGCCTGATGTCACCTTTCTTGCCTTTGTTCCCAATTACTGACAACCCTCTCTTTCCACCAGGTTTAGATCAACCAAGGGCATTTTCTTGGTGGGTGGCCAATGGTTTTTCACAGGTGTGACACTTTTTGACTTCTTGTCCTTCCCTACCTGGAATTCTCTTCGGGAGTCGCGGGATGTCCCTCCGGCTGAATTTTTTCATTACCTTCAATTGCGGCATTAGCTGATCTCGCTGTGGGGCACTTCTGCTTTCCCGTACCAGAAATCTGCCTTTGAACTGCTTTGCTAACAGCGTCCGGGCGCCCTGGGCCTTATTTCCCTGCTTTATGCAGCTTTGAACAGACGCACAACGCTTACTTCGCTTTCATATGTTGTTCAGTGGGAGCGCGACCTGGGGGCAGTCGTGGATCTAGAGGACTTGAATAGGGCCTGGTCACTTATAGCTAAATGTTCATTTACTACAACCACACTGGAGGCGGCATACAAAGTATTATTTCGTTGGTATTGGGTTCTGGTTCGTTTGGCCCAGGCAAACCCTGCCTGCAGTTATCGATGCTTTCTGGGTTGTGGCCATCGTGGTGATGTATTGCATATCTGGTGGTCATGCCCGAGACTGTTTCGTTTTTGGTCTTGTGTGTTTGGCCTCCTTTTCACCTTGTTCCATCTCTCCATATGCTGGTATGCTCGGTATGCTTTGCTTCATTGTCCCATACCGGGCCTCTTGGCTCATCAGCAGAAGTTGGCTTCCTATTTGTTTTGGTCGGCCACTAGAACAATTGCTCAGGCCTGGAAGAGCCTGTTGTCTTTGTCTCATTGTCTTTTTCATAGGCTTTTTTGGGTGTGGGCGAGGACACCCCTATTGCCCGGGGGCCCTATGAGTTGTCAGTCCGCCCCTGTCTGCAACTACTCCCAATGTAAATTCTTGAAAATATGGGAGCTGCTATGGTTGCAATATGCCTTTCCCACGCTCCCCCCGGCTAGTCTGGGGATGTGATGTTGTTCCGTATTAGCGTTCTTGGACCCCTGCTCTTGGTTTTGTTTTGTACTCCTCCTCCTTCCTTTCCTTTTTTTTTTGTTTGTTTTTGGTCTGGCAGTGGATAGCTGCCTTTAATTTGAGTTACTATCGGTGTTATACTAATGTTTTGTCACTTAAGTGCCATTGATAGCCCCTGCGTGGGTGCACCTTTTGCTCTGTTGGTATTAGAGCACTGTTTTTTTCTAATTTTTTATGTGCAATTGATAGCCCCTGCGTGGGCGTGGTTTGTTGCTCCTGTGTTAAACTGTTAAAAATTAATAAAAACCATTACAATACAAATATTGTCATTCTAAATTGTTGCTCCTGTGTGGGAGTAACAGAATATTATGCTTTTTGTAACTATAAAAAGGTTTAATAGGAGCAAACACATGATAAATTCTAAATGTAGATGTTTAAGAAAAATGTAAAGTAAGACTGTTCTACTGACAAATTATAACACAGGGCAGTTACAACATAAATCAAGTACCAAATATTTAATGCACAGGCATCTTGGAGCAAATGGCCCGATGTTCTCTCATAGGACTACTGTACTATCCTAATGACCTTATACAATAGTGTGCTCCGAGTCTGCATTGTTAAACTTAATCCTTCTATATCCCCGGAGGGTTAGTTAAATATGTATTAAACTTTTAAAATACTGCATTTAAACATGATTCTTTTTTATTCACTCCGTGGGGATGTTTTAGTAGAGTCAGATTTCAGCTCGAATAGGTTTTAAATATGATGTACAATAAAAACCAAAAATATTTTACGCGTTTGTACTTGAATACAGAAAACCTTGTCATTTGGCACCTCTTGCATTAAGCAAAGGCAAAAAGCAATATAGTAAAGGCTAAGTGCAATGTATAAAGTGCAGAAAGCCAGTCAAATCTTTTACCTGTCAGACACAAGTAGACAGAAATCTGAAAGGCTTACCTGAGTTAATGCTCTCTGGACATTATCAGTGCTCTTTGCCATTTTCTTTACTGACCATAACCAATGATTGCAGGAAAGGCTGCAGTCAGAGCCATATTTGCCATTAATATTTTAATGCAAAAAAAAAAGCAGAAAATATTTAGGAACAGAAAACAAAAATAAACAAGATAAAAATGATAATATTAGTTCATAAATAAAGTGCCAGAAAATAAAATCCAATGCCAGGCTCTCATTTGTATGCCCAACATATATAAAGATATGCGCAAAGTCTGACATCACCTCTGATGGGTGACTGTGGGTTGCTGAAATTTTGCTTTCTTGGGCACCTCCCCTACATTACCCAGAATCACATACTTACTTCTATCACTCCCCACCACTTAATTCAGGCACCTAAAATGAGGAAATCCTTTGCAAGCACTGAACCACTCTGCTGCCTCAACAAGCACATCTGCACATCTGAATGTTCCTTTGAGACACCAGTCTCAGTCATCCCCTGTGGACAACACTCCTGGAACCACATGCACTCTTTTGTTCTTTCTTCAGCCTCCTGTACTTCCTGGCCAGTAAACATGGCATTCCTTGGGGCAGCCATGCACCAGTAGGCCTGGCTTGCTTGGTTTAAAGGAACAGGGACTGCTATAGATGATGCTACACTAAGTTATATTACCTGACCACTCATACAGAGGTTAAAAATATAGTGCATTGACATTGGTACAAT
Organism: Staurois parvus; assembly: GCF_062004578.1. Lineage (NCBI taxonomy): Eukaryota > Metazoa > Chordata > Amphibia > Anura > Ranidae > Staurois > Staurois parvus. Next base: position 6,795,223 of record NW_028319936.1, on the reverse strand, counting down.
TGGTTGATTTGTGTGAAACACAAAATGCAATGTCTGGTACTTAATCAATCCAAACATTGAAAAAGGTCTCACACGTGGTATCACCACACTCAGAAGGAGTATCAGAAAGTGTTTTGGAGTGTAAATCTAAGAATTCCTATGCTGTGTGTTAGAAATATCTTGTAAAATTAACAACTTTGTGTAAAAAATACATTTTTAATTTCATTCTGCATCTTCCAAAAAGTTGGCAAAAAAATAAAGTCTTCAAAAGACTCACTTTGCCTCTTAATAACGGGGTGTTTACTCTCCAAAATGTGGTCATTTTAAGGTATCCACTGTGCTGGTGCTCCAGGGCCTCCAAAAATGTGATAGATAATCAGGAAATGAGATGTGTAATGTGTGGTTTATGCCCCTAGAATTTTTTTAAATTAAAACACCAAATTAATAAAGTGTTTAAAGTGGCACTAAGTGAATTAATCAATCATGAGTACAAAACTATATAATAATAAAAAAATAAAAAATATATTGTGAATGCCCATAAATAAAAAATATCTTGTGAATGCCCATAAAACTCAATAGTGATAACACAAATATATGAATAGTCCGTGATTGCTGTAAAAAACAATGACAAACTCAAAAAGTGATGAAAAGTCCATGAAAAAAGTGTAGTAAAGTAATCCAAAGTCCATGAAAATAATCTTCTATTTCACCATATGCAGCAAACTGAAAACAAAGTGCTCCATAGAATTCCCCCACATGGATGTAAACTCACCAAAAATATTTGCCTTCCACTCTCGTGGTTGGCAAACAAGCTTCCTGGGACATATTTCCCATTTAAAGATAGATTATAGATCACTGGAGATAAAGATTGCATTCCATCCAAATTGACCATGTAACGCAAACAAAAAATGCTCCAATGGTGTGGTATGAACGAACAGATCCTTTAATAAAGTGATTGGACCTTACAAAAAAAATCAATAAAACAAGCCCGAATATTACATCCTCTGATAAGCCTGAAGTGAACATAGAAAATGTGCTCCACCACCTCCGGCTTGTTTTTAATTGATGCCATCCTTCAGGTCACGGTCCAGGTCACTTCCTGTCTCCGCACTGTCACACCCTAGTCAAGCAAGTACTGTTCCCCTGGCAACTGCCAAACCCAGACACATCCATCAGATTGCCAGACAGAGAAGTGCGATTCGTCACTCCAGAGAACATGTCTCCACTACTCTAGAGTTCAGTGGCAGCATGCTTTACACTATTGTATCCAACACTTTGCATTGCACTTGGTGATATAAGGCTTGGATGCAGCTGCTCGGCCATGGAAATTCATTCCATGAAGCTCTCTATGCACCTTTGTTGTGCTAATCTGAAGGTTACATGAAGTTTGGAGGTCTTTAGCTATTGACTCTGCAGTTGGCAACTTCTGCGCACTGTGTGCTTCAGCATTTGATGACCCCGCTCTGTCATTTTACGTGGCTTACCACTTCGTGGCTGATTTGCTGTTTTTCCTAGTTGCTTCCACTTTGTTATAATACCACTAACAGTTGGCGTTGAAATATTTTGTAGCAAGGACATTTCATGGATGGACTTATTGCACAGGTGGCAACCTATCACGGTATCACGCTTGAATTCACTGAGCTCCTGAGAGTGACCCATTCTTTCACAAATCTTTGTAGAGTCTGCATGCCTAGGTGCTTTATATTATACACCTGTGGTCATGGAGGTGATTGGAGGGGTGTCCAAATACTTTTTGGGTGTCCAAATCCTTCTGAAGAAATTATGAATCCTTAGAACTGGATCTGGGTTCATTCAGACTCACATTTTTCCAGTTTCATGTAAAGTCAGTTCTTCCTCTCTATAAGACAGTGCAAACATGCTTGTAATGGTCCTTTAGGTTATCCAAAAAGATGAGAATATCATCTAGATATACAATACAAACTGCTCCAATGGGTCTCAAAAAACATAATTGAAGTGTTGAAAAGTCGCAGAAGCTTTGCAAAGGCCAAAAAACATAACCAAAGATCATGGGTGGACTGACAACTCATGGGGCCCCCAGGCAATAGGGGATCATGGGGCCCCTGTGTCCTTGCCCAAACTCAAAAGAGCCTATGAAAAAGGTACCAGGAGCATCTCTTGGGGCCCCCTACTGACCCCGGGTCCTCGGGCAGTGCCCATGTTTCCAAATGGTCAGTTCGCCCCTACCAAGGACTCAAAATACTCATATCTAGTTTTAACCACTTGCCGCCCAGCCACCGCATATAAACAGTGGCAGGCCGGCGCTCGTAGGCAAAAGCACGCTTTAAAACGGCTGCCTTCAAAACAGGTAGGGGGCGCGCGCAAGGTGCGCGCCCGCCCTACCTGTCCCGCGGGTGTCAGCAGCGGGTGTCAGCCGACGGGTCACGGCCGGTTTTTACCGGACGTTTTCCCGCGATTGCCGGTGATCGCTAACACAGAGCAGGGCTGCATTGTTTACACACAGCCCTGTTCTGTGTCAGTTCTCTGACAGCTTGTGAGAAGCTGCAGAGTTTCTCTCCCTCGATCAGCTCCCCCTCCCTCCCCCCATCCAGTACACACCCCTGCCCCCTAGTAAAACACTCCCCTTACACTGCAAATTCTAAAAATGTTAACCCCTTCCTTCCTCCCCAGTGACATTAGTACAGTTTCAGTGGTTTTTTTTCACTGATCACTGTATTGGTGTCACTGGGGATGTCAGTGACCCCAAGTCAGTTCCCCCCCCAGTGTCAAAATGTCCACCGCTGTCCCGCAGTCCTGCCATAAGTCGCTGGTCGCCGCCATATGTCGCTGATTGCCGCCAAAAGTCGCTGATCGGTGCCATTATTAGTATAAATAAAAATTCCAGTATCTTTCCCGCCATTTGTAAACGCTATAACTTTCACGTAAACCAATTAATTTACACGTATTTTTTTAGCAAAGACATGTCGCAGAATGCATTTTGGCAGAAATTTATGACTAAATTTGATTTTTGCATTTTTTTTTTACTGGACATGTTTTATAGCAAAAGTCCAAAATATTGTTTTTTTTCCTCAAAATTGTCAGCCTTTTTTTTTATAGAGCAAAAATAAAAACCGCACAGGCGATCAAATACCACCGAAAGAAATCTCAATTTGTGGGAAAAAAAAGGATGTAAATTTCATTTATGTACCGTATTGCATGACCGCGCAATTGTCCGTTAAACTAGCGCAGCGCTGTATATCAGAAAAATGGCGTAAATTGCAGTATTTATACCATAGTTTGTAGATGCTATAACTTCCACACAAAGCAATCAATATACACTTATTGGATTTTTTTTTACCAAAAACATGTAGCAGAATACATTTTGGCCTAAATTTATAACCAACCTTGAGTTTACTATATATTTTTTATAGCTGAAAGTAAAAAATATTGTTTTTCTTCAAAATTTTTGGCCTTTTTTGTTTATAGTGTGAAAAATAAAAAGCGCACAGATGATCAAATTACACCGAAAGAAAGCTCTATTTGTGTGAAAAAAAGGACGTAAATTTTGTTTGGGTGCAGCATTGCATGACCGCGCAATTATCAGTTGAATTAGTGCAGCGCCGAGTAGCAAAAAGAGGCCTGGTCATTAAGGGGGGTAAATCCTCAGGTGCTCAAGTGGTTAAAGGCAGTTTCCATTTGTCTCTTTGATAAATGCAGAAAAGGTTATAGGACTTTGGCGGAATGGAGTCTTTCCAACATTTCAGCCATCAAGGGAAGTGGATAACAGTTTTTAATAGTGATTTAATTCAAAGCCCTGTAAAAGGATGCAAGGTGGAGTACTTTTTTTCAACAAAGAACAGGGCTGGACTCGCAGGAGAAATTGATTGTCTGCTAAAGCCCATCTCTAAATTTTCATCAATCCACTCCCTGAGCACCTTTAATTCAGGTTCTCACAGATTGAAAAGGCAACCAAATGTTTTTTCTGCTCCAGGGAAAAGCTCAATAGGACAATCATAGGGACAACAAGGAGGTCATTGATTGACATTCTTTTTATCAAAGACCTCCTGAAACTTATGGCATTGTGGAGGCAGGTTGTCATACTGTATGACTAGGTAGTTTCCACATCAACTTGTGATTCCTTGGTTGATGAAGAACTTGCTTGACAAGGTTCTGTTCAATGTTTCTTGCAATGGGGAGATGTAAAATTTATAGTCCGTGCTGCCCATTTAATGGAAGGATTATGGGTATAAAACCAAGGAACGCACAGGATGACAGGAAATTTGGGTGATGTCATCATGTGAAATCTCACAATGGTCAGCCTCAAATCAGAGTTGAAGAGGAACTGTTTCATGGGTAATAGGTTATAAAGGTGAACAATCAACCATCTCAATATCAATAGAAGCAGATTTATTTCTTGTTGGAATTTATTGCTTTGGGCAAATTCTATGTTAATAAAGTTGCCCCTGGCCCCAGAGTCCAGCATCGCAGAGCAAAGAATTTCACAGCCCTCGGTGATAGGTATAATGGGGATGGCAAAATCAGATGGAGAATTCATTTTATTTTCTTCCTGGATAAATGGGGAGATAGACTGGGTAATGGAGTTTATTTGTTCAGACACTATAACATCAGTAGCAGCAATTATTCTTCTAACTTTGTTTGAACAAATGACTGTGTAATGCCTGGAGTCCCCACAATAAAGACATACAGTGCATTCTCCAAACAACTTCTTTTGTTCTCCTGAGCAGAAATGGATTTAATAATATCAGCCTGTGTAGGTTCGGAAGTCTTAGAATCCAGGGAAACTTTTGGATCCTTCTGTGTGAGCTGACTAGCAGAGAAACACATGCCAACATTACTTCAATTCATTCACAGTCTCTCCTTCCTCCTTCTGTAAATCTCTGATCTATTCGGATAGATAATTGGATGAAAGCCTTGAGATCATTAGGAGTCTCTACTTTGGCAAGCTCATCTTTTATTTGTTCAGAGAGCCCTTGGCAAAACTGACTTTTTTGTGCTGCTGGGTTCCAATTGGTATCTGCAATCCAATGTTGGAATTCAGCAGTGTACTCAGCAACAGAGCATCTACAATGCTGCAAGCTATGCAACTTTGCTTCGACAGTAGTGCAGAGATTAAAATCATCAAAAACTTTATTCATTGCAGTCACAAAAGTCTCAGAATTATTCAGAGTTGCACTGTCTTGTTCTACGTAAGGAGGTTGATAACAAACAATACCTTCTTTTTCTCAAAAGTAAATGCAGAGGGTTGCATTTGGAAATATATGCAACAATGATTAAAGTAACCTCTGCAATGGTGGCAGTCTCCATTAAACGTGGGTGGTAGAGGCATGCATGCGTTAACATTATCTCGAATACACAAGTCAAGTAATTGTCTCTGCTGAGCTTGGATTTTCCCTTTCGCCATAAATTCCAGTTCACCGAATTCTTCTAGCAGATAGCACCAAATTTTTGGTGTTCTGTAATTGGCTGCGTACAAGGAGCTACAGCAGTTGCTATATCTGCTTCTATGTTTTGGGCATATTATTCTGTCATGGTCTATGGTCAGGCTTGGAGACCAGTAGCAACAGCAGTAGAGAAGCTCCCACAGACCAGCAGGATAAGTAAACAAGCAGGTGAGATGTGCTCCCCCGTGGTGCTAGGTGTAAGCACTAACTGGTATCCCCCAGAGCTCCTTATGGTGGAGATGGATTTTGCTGTGTGTTTTTCCGAAATTGTGGTCCTCAGGTTCACCTCACCAGGATGTGAACACGCTGAGGTGCAGTAGCAGATATAGCAGGTAATCAAACAAAATCTTAGTCAGTAAACAAGACAAAGGTCAGTATCAAGTGGTTGCAGCATGTAGGTGCCATTTGTCTGTTTTTTTTCTTCCTTTTTTGAGGGAACCCAAAGATTTTTATTTTATGTCATCATTCTTGTACTATGCATTGCAGTGTCCATTGTCGCATGGAGTGAGACACCCCATGGGCAGATCTATAAATGCACAAAAATGTAGTAGAAAGGGACCTTTGAGGCACACAATATTTATAAAAATTAATTTTTTTATTTAATCAATATACATTGATTAAATGTTGCAACATTTTATATGTAATGATGATGTACTTTGGTGGAAAAAATTCTATTATGTATATTGATTAAATAAAACATTTAATTTTTATGAATAATGGTGTGCCTCAAAAGTCTCATTCCACTACCTATTTGTGCATTTATATAGATATAGGGATGTGGCATTTCTTTTTGCATTATGATCTATTAGGATCCCTATACAGATATATCACCACTGTTTTACAGTTATGCAATACATTTCTCCAATAAAGATGGAGCCTTGGTTAAAAAGAACAAAGTGGTTGCAGGTTGGGATCAAGCAGAAGCATAGTCAAGGAACAAGCTGAAGGTCGGTAATGAGTGGTAGTAGAGATAAGGTATGGAAATCGGCAAGATATTGGGTGGAAAGAACACAATAATCTGGCAAACAGGAAGTGCAGAGACATGGCTTAAATGAGGATCAAGCTCTGATGAAGAAGGAACATCCTTCGAAACGCGTCAGCTGATCCCTGAGTGTCCACCCCTATGATGGGACTCACGCAGGTCTTACCATTCCATAGTTCCTTTGAGAACTGATATGCTTGAAATACTTCTTTGTTTGTGAGTATATTTTTGTATTCAATAAAATTGGTTTACTGAGGTAATGCGCAAGGTTGGTGCGCTTCTTTTTTGTCTTTGCTTCACTTAAATGAGGATCAGACAGGGCACAGTCCCTAATCTCAGGTGACTATGCAAGAAAAGCCACTGCAGGATGTAACAGAGGTTGTAGGTTCATATCCTAGTCTTAACAGTTCTCTTGCCCAGTGCTGGGCTTTAATGACACCAAAGAGCATCTGGCCACCTGATTGCAAGAGAGAGGAGGTTGCAGGGACCAGAGGATTAGGTAAGTAAAACAGTTTTTCCCAGTTTCCTAGACATAAACAATCATTTAACCCTTGCAGTGTTGGGGCAGCAGAGAATGTTTACTTTTCCCAGAGTTCAGCCTCAAGACAAGCATGTAGCTTTGATATTGCCAAGTAAAGGAAATTAGAACAACATCCCAATAAATTGACCCCCCCAAAAAAAGCTGCTGGGGGGGGGCAACTAACAAAAATGACAATTGCTGATATAGAAACAGTCATTCTAACAAGGGGTTATGTTAATAAATTTTTGTACATGGGCGGAGACACAAAACAGTGTAGCCACCACTGCCATTCACAGCATAGAATAGCACAAATAAGTTCCATGCAGATCAAAGCTTGCCATACACAGTACACTATATACATTTTGGCCTCTTCCTGATGAGCCAACTGAACTTTGCTCCATGGGTGGCCCTGCCGCATCTTAGGGCTATTAAATTTCCCTTATGTAATATAAAATATCCTCTTTACCAAATATCGTCTATACCTCTGTATACATGTGAGATATTTAAAGATGAACGGGACAAACAAACATTATCAAAATGTATTTGTCATGTGCATTATTACTTGAATCTTGGTGCACTTTGCGTATTTCTTCCAGATCTGTGCAGTAAACTAGTGTGAAACGTTGCCTCTGTGCAGGAGGTGTGCAGTACAACTGGCATTGTCTCAGCTCACTGGTGTAGTTTTCTACAGGCAGCCTGAAGTAGGTGGAGCCTGCTGGGTCCCTCCTACACCTCTACTCTCTGCACAGGCTACACTGATGATATCACTGCCACATTACAAGGTAATAACTGGGTTTGCAAAGGAGGTTTGTGCACACAAAGTAGATTTATATCTTTTGTGGCTACTGAGTGTTATATTTAAATGAAATTTTGTGCGACTGGAGTTCAGCTTAAAAATACATGTAGGAGCCTATTGTCATCGATGTAATGTTGTACTACTTATTAACAGTTATGTGGAAATTATGAACCTAGTTTTCCAGTGGCTCATATGTTGTTTTTTTGTTTAAGAATGGGTTATTGAACAAATTATTGATTGTCCTTCCTGAAATTAATTCTTATGGGATATACATTCTGGCTTCTTGTGTATCTAGAAAGGATTCACACTGTTTTATCAACTTCAGGATGATTAATTGGATAGACTTGTTGTGTTTATATGATTTGTTTGCACAGACTCAGCTACTTCTGTAAGCATAAATCTTCAAAATATTCTCACAGTAAACTCCTTCAGCAAAGCAAAAAATAAAGTTCAATTCATGTTTCAATTGAACATAAAAGGAAACTTGACTCTGCACTTTGAAATGTCTGCCAGCTTATTTAGAGGAGCAAGAACAGAGTGGATTATTTGATCTGTCTTCAGCTAGCACATCGAATGGGTCACATAATCTTTCTTCAGCTGCTATTTATACCTAAAAATGTGAAACATATAATGTTACTTCAATTTTGGGTGTCTTAAACATTTAATTATAATAGATATTCAGAATATATTGGTATCGCTACATGTAGTATTTTATTATTGTGTTTTACAGTCCCTTGCTAAAAATTCATGTTTTTATCTGGTATGGTAAAACACTGAAATACAACAAATTAACATACTTGTAAACCTAAGGCTCGATGCATACTGGGCTTAAAAAAAAACAAACGCCAGTTCCCTTGGCAGAAAAAATGCTGATATAGAGCATTTATGCACACAGTTTAGGAAAGTTTAGCATATTTTCTGCTAGAAAGCTTCAATCAAAAACGCAAACCAGAAGGGTTTTTTCCCCTGCCTTTAAACATTGAGATTAAAGTGATTCTAAAGGTTTTTTTTTTTAAATAACAAACATGTCTATACTTACCTGCTGTGTGCAGTGGTTTTGCACAGAGCAGCCCAGATCCTCCTTTTCTCGGGTCCCCCGCCGGTGCTCCTGAGAAGCGGCTCCCTGTGTGAATGGATACACGGAGCTGCCTGTGCCCCCACAGCAAGCTGCTTGCTGTGGGGGCACCAGCAGCTCCATGTATCTATTCACACATGGAGCCGCGGCTCAGCCCTGCCCCCTCTCTCTTCTCATTGGCTCTCTGGCTGTGACTGACAGCAGTGAGAGCCAATTGCTCTTGCTTCTGTCACAGCTAATGAGGAGAGGGAATCCCGGGATAACTAAGTCTCCAGTGCACATCGCTGGATCGAGAAGGGGGCTTAGGTGAGTATTAGGGGGCTGGGAAGGAATGCTGCACAGAGATGCTTTTTTACCTTCATGGAATGCATGAAGGTAAAATACCTTGAGCCTTTAGAACCACTTGAAAATATGCTTCATCGTCCTAATGTGCATGAACACATAGGATAACGCTGAGCTGCTTCTACAGACAAAACACACAACTCCTGTAGAAAGCACTGATATGGGGCCTTAAAAGTCTGAAAAATAATGTGTCAATTAGCTCAGTTTCCATTCTTAAGAATAGAGGTTTCAAAATTTGAACAGGGGAAGCATCAAAAAACTGGCTGATAGTTCCATGCTGCAGGTCAAGAACTTCAGCAGATGTCAGGAGACATTGTTGATTCTGTAACAGCTCTAAGCATTTATTTATAATGAATATGGGGTTTTGCAAGACCGCCAAGTGTTTTTTTTTAGGTAACCACAGATTGTGATTAGCATTCATGTAAACATAATTTGATGTCCTGCCATACACTATTCAGAATTAATCTGTCAGACAACCTGATGCTTTTGCACATATGCATAGAATGTTTACGTATATATTTACATGTATGCTAGCAGCTGTTACCCTGTCATTCTTATACCTAAGTTTGGTATCAGATGCTACATCTGGCCATTACAGAAATATGTTTGAAATATCTGATGACTAATAAATTGGAAGGCATGAATGGAAGTGACATATGCATTTGTTTTCATGGAAAGATGACAGCAAAAAAAAAAAAAGGTAAAATAAAAAAATACAGTGACAATATACAAATAGCAATTAACCACATGCCGCCCAGCCACTGTAGAAATACGGCAGCAGGGCGGCAGGGCGGCACGGCTTGGCAAAAGCACGTTTTAAAACGTGTGTTTTGAAAACAGGTAGGGGGGGCGCGTGAGGCGCGCCACCGACCTACCTGTCCCGCAGATCACAGCCACGGATGTCAGTCGCCGGGTCGGCGGCGGCAATCGCTGACAGAGAGCACAGCTGCAGTAGCTGTGCTTTCTGTCAGTTCCCTGACAGCTCCAGGACATGCTGATTGGGACAGAAGAGTTTCTCTCTCCCGATCAGCGGTGTTCCCTGCAGCGGTGTTTCAAATGAAAGAGGTTAATAAGTCATAGAAGCTATCAGCAAGGGCACGGCATTAAACAAAATAACAAAAAAGTAAGAAAAATGATTGTTTTTATTCAGATTATATGGAAGCCAGGGGAACACAGTATTCAAAATACCCCCAATCACATTAACAAGCTATGCATGAATATGATTTACCACATACACACAGTGACATAGAGGCACACAGAAGGCAGCTCCCACATGCAAACTAAAACAAAAGGTAGATAGAATTCTATGCACCTATGTGAAGAATTACAATACAAAATCTTTTTAAAATCCCTATATTTTTCTGTTTGCACATGATTACATATCCTGTTCATTTGAGTTTATTTTATACATCAAGTTTTTTTTTTATTTTAAGCCAACACTTGCTCTGTTTTCTGTTGCTTACAGTTCTAAGAACAAATTAGGTTTGTGCTGATTAAAACAAGCAATTCTAATATTGCTTGTGACAATTTTGGTAATTAAGGGGGGGCTAAAAGTAACACTATGCCAAAACCAATGCCATTCAAATGTCTCAGAGATTGTTGATGTTCATGCACTTACAGTGGTACTGCATCACCTAAACACTTAAACAGTAGTGGTGATGCACCATCTTAAAGTGGAGTTCCACTCACCCTGTCAAAAAATAAAAGTCAGCAGCTACAAAAACTGTAGATGCTGACTTTTAAAAAACAGCCACTTACCTGTCCCTTGGTCCTGTGGTGTGTGTCCCACAGCCCGTTTCACTGGCCGTCCTGTATTCAAGGAGGCCGGCATCTTCAGTGTGGGCACCCGGCTGTGATAGCTTGCGGCTTCACAGCCGGGTACCCACTGCGCATGTGCAAGTAGCACTGCGCTTCATGAAGTCTTAAGGGACCTGGAAAAATGGGTAAGTAGTGAATTACAATCTATCTACCTTGTCCTAGGCCAGTGATGGCGAACCTTTTTGAGCCCGAGTGCCCAAACTGCAACACAAAACCAACTTTTTTATTTCAAAGTGCCAACACTGGAATTAATCACTTGCCTACCGGGCACTTCTACCCCCTTCCTGCCCAGGACAATTTTCAGCTTTCAGTGCTGTTGCACTTAACAAAGACAATTGTGCGGTCATGCAACACTGTAACCATATGCAATTTTTATCATTTTTTCACACAAATAGAGCTTTTTTTGGTGGTATTTAATCACCACTGGGTGTTTTATTTTTTGCACTATAAATGAAAAAAGAGCAAAAAATTAAAAACATAAAAGGTTTCCTTTGCTTCTATTCTAAAATTTTGCAAACAGGTAATATTTCTTCTTTGATGTGCGTTGGTGAGGCTGCACTGATAGGCAGCACTGATGGGCATTGATGAGGCGGCACAGATAGGTAGCACTGATGGGGCGGCACTGGTGAGCATTGATGAGGAGGCTCTGATGATGCACTGATATGCAGGAAATGATGGGCACTGATAAGCGGCACTGACAGCACCAACTGGAGTCACTGACAGACGGCACTGACCGGCGGCACTGCTGGGCATCATTGATGGGTGGCACAGATGGGCAGCACTAATGAGGTGTCACAGATAGGTGGCACTGATAGGCGACACTGATATTGGGTACTGATAGACAGCACTGATAGGTGGCACTGACTGACATCACTGCTGGGCACTGACTGGCACAACCGCTGGGCACCGACTGGTGGCACTGACTGGCAGCACTGCTGGGCTGCACTGATGGGCACTGGTGGGTGGCACAGGTGGGCGGCACAGGTGGGCACTGGTGGGTGCATTGCTGGGCACAGGTGGGCGCACTGTTGGGCACAGGTGGGTGCATTGCTGGGCACAGGTGGGCGCACTGCTGGGCACACATGGGTGCATTGCTGGGCACAGGTGGGCGCACTACTGGGCATAGGTGGGCGCATTGCTGGGCACAGGTGGGCGCACTGCTGGGCACACGTGGGTGCATTGCTGGGCACAGGTGGGCGCACTGCTGGGCATAGGTGGGCGCATTGCTGGGCACAGGTGGGCGCACTGCTGGGCATAGGTGGGCGCATTGCTGGGCACAGGTGGGCGCATTGCTGGGCACAAGTGGGCGGAACTTGTGTGTGGCACAGGTGGGCACCGATCATCAGGGCACTGATGATCAGTGACCCTGATGATCGGTGCCGATCCGTTCTGACAACTGCCGGTTTTCGGCAGTACTTTCCTCACGATCTGACAGCGTGAGGAAAGTGCAGCCGAGAACCGGCATTTGCATTTCCCGGTGATCAGCGTGTCATTGGACACGGCTGATCACGTGGTAAAAGGCCGCTGTGATTGGCCTTTTACCATGTCACGTGATCAGCTGTGTCCGCAGGACACAGCGATCACGGAGATCGCCCGGTGCGCGCCCCCGGAGGTGCGCAGGAGAGCGCATTCTCTTCCTCTTCCTCTCTTCCTCCTGGCGTGCCCACTGAGATGGCTCTGCCTGCCAGCTCTGGCACGCGTGCCATAGGTTCGCCATCACTGTCCTAGGCAATGGCTACTTCTATACCATAAAAGTAACCATATCATGTTACAAATTCATTTACATTCCTTTTCTATCAATGTTTCTTTTCTTTTTCACTTTTCTTCCAGAAAATACTCACTTGACCTGGGCTTAAAACCAAAGCAGATATCAAAAAGCAAAAAAAGTGTGTGTTGCTTTAACAATGTGTATAGTGCAAGAGTTTTTTGCATTAAAGCGGTAGTAATCTGTAGGAAAAAAAAGAAAAAAAAGTCCCCTGCAAGGTAATGTAATAATGTGCTAATATGCATTGCATACTATTTATTTCAGGTACTTATATAGTGCTGTCAATATATATATATATATATATATATATATAGTACATTCACATCAGTTGCTGACCCTCAAGGGGTGTAAAGTCTAAGGTGTCTAACTTACATTCATACATACACATGCTAGGGACAGGATCCAATTAACCTTTGTCTTTGGAGTATGGGAGGAAACCAGAGTACCTGGAGGAAACCCACGCAGGCACATGGAGAACATGCAAACTCCAGGCAGGTGGTGCCATTGTTGGGATTTGAACCAATGACCTTAGTACTGAGGAGCAGGGCCCTCCTTTCCCTCTTGTATTGAACTGTATTGTTGCTGTATTGTCTCCCATTATATTGTAAAGCGCTGAGCAAACTGTTGGCGCTATATAAATCCTGTATTATAATAATAATACTGCCAGGCAGAAGTGCTAACCATTTAGCCACTGTGCTGCTCATAGCACATTATGTTAAACTTACCTTAAAAAGAAGCCCTCCGGTGTCACAGCCGTAGAGGCTTCCATCTTCACCTGGTCTTCCTTCGGGGTTTGCAAGCTTTGGGCCACCTGACAGGCCAGGCTGCAAAGGCCAGGCCGGAGTCCCAAGCCATGGCACAGTACTCTGTGCCTTTCCTTCAGAGCACATGTGCCTGCTTTAAAAACAACAGAACATCTCCTAGACATGCTGGTAGGTGAATTGATTCCTGTCCAAATTGGCCCTAGTATGTGTATGTATGAATGTGAGTTAGGGACCTTAGATTTTACACCCCTTGAGGGTTAGGGATCGACGTGAATGTACGATATATATATGTAAAGTGCTGTGTAAATTGACAGCGCTGTGTAAGTACCTGAAATAAATAAATAAATAAACAGTGCATGTTTAGGAGATATTCATTTTACCTACAGGTAGGCTTTATTATAAGCTTACTTGTAGATAGAAGTTAAAAAAAAAAAGTTTACTACCACTTTAATGTCTTTGCAATGTGACCTTGATAACACTTCAACAGTTCTGTTTATACAGCAGTCCTTTGCATCAGAATAGATGTAAGCATGGTTCAAAATTTGGCCTGATCCATTTATGGGCAGGCTGGTTGTACACAAGTCAATTTATCAATCGACTTGTGGACAACAGGCTGTCATGTTTTTCCAGAATGATCGCTGCTACTGGCTAAACCAGCGGAGATGGTGGGGAAGTATAGCAGAAGTGATTCCTCCATCCACTTCAAATGTGTGGATGGGGGATTTGGATCATGTTTTTAGTTCAACCTTCTGGTTGAACAAAAAAAATGATTAATGTATGGTCAGCCTTAGTAACAACAGGCTTCTAAGACATTCATCATTCATTCTTTCGTGGCATTGACAACAGCAGCAGATTTTTGGCAAAGTTTAACACCTATTGACCATAGCTTTCCTCACATGAATTGTGGCAATTCTATGCACAATGATGGAGTCTTATCAGCATGGATACTGTGGTTGTATATGTTCATAGTTGTGGGGCAGCACAGTGGCTTAGTGCTTAGCACATCTGCCTTGCAGTAATGGGTCATGGGTTCAATTCCCGACCATTGCACCTCCTGCATGGAGTTTGCATGTTCTCCCTGTGCTTGTGTGGGTTTTCTCTGGGTGCTCCAGTTTCTTCCCACACTTCAAAGACATGCTGGTAGGTTAATTGGATCCTGTCTAAATTGGCCCTAATATGTGTATGAATGTGAGTTAGGGACCTTAGATTGTACATTCCTTGAGGGTTAGGGACTGATGTGAATGTTCAATATATATATATATATGTGTAAAAGTGCTGCATAAATTGACAGCACTATATAAGTACCTGAAATAAATAAATAGTTGTTTCCAGTTAGCATGGAAGTTTCTTAGGCTCCATGCACACTGGATGTTTTGGTAACATTTATTTTTCAGCTTTTTTTAGTGTTTTTGCATGAGCGTTTAGCAGGGTTTTCAGGCATTTTTTCATATTTTTTCAAAATGCTGGTTTGTGGCATTTTACCGCAGTTTTCAGTGTTAGAACGTTTTTACAGCTAAAAAACTCCTCTAGAAACTCACTAGTCTTCGGATTTTTTCCAGACAAAAAATGTCCCTGCCAAAAAATACGCTGATTACAGTCTATGTGTGCATGGACACATAGGATAAGTGGAGGGTTTACTAGCTGTAGAAAAAAAAGTCAAAAGCTAAAAACAGCAGCTGTAAAAATGTCCAGTGTGCATGAGGACTTAAAGTAAAGAGTAATCCATCCCTCTACAAACAGCATATATCTTCTTTTCACTTTCCCACCACTCAGTTCAGTTGCTGACAGTTAAAGGTGATTGTAGCCATATTACTGCATTTGCGACAGAAACAATTGAGTACTGTCCGTGATACTTTTTTTTATTTGCACTAACATACAATTTAAATTGTATGTTAGTGCAAATAAAAAAAGTATCACGGATAGTACTCAATTGTTTCTGACAGTTAAAGAAAATCCTGTGTAAACTATGAGTTATTGGAGGCATAGCTTACACATGGCTATAGATTCCTAACAACTGAACTTTAATTTCTCTCTTCAGCTTATTGCACACAGGTATCAAATTTTATATCGCTTTCTGGGGGCGGACTGACCATTTGGAAACTCGGGCACTGCCCGAGGGCCCGGGGTCAGTAGGGAGTCCCATGAGATGCCCCTGGTACCTTTTTCATAGGCTTTTTTGAGTTTGGGTAAGGACACAGGGGCCCCATGATACCCTATTGCCTGGGGGCCCCATGAGTTGTCAGTCCACCCCTGTCACTTTCCCTTCCCTATTAGCTTGTAAGCTCTCAGGAGCAGGGCCCTCCTAACCCTTTCATATTGTAACTGTATTGTCTTGTTTATAATGTAAGGAGCTGCACAACCTGTTAGTGCTATATATATCCTATATAATAATAGTATGATAGTGTTGGTTGTCTCAGTGCTGTCACATAGACTATACATATGGGAGACCACCTGCCACTGAGACAGACATAGGAAAACCAAACAAATGCAAGCAGCAGCACTCTATGGAGAAAACATCTCCAGCTGAGTGCCCTCTTTTAAAAATGGTAACAGGCCTGCAATCTACAATGAATGAAAGCACCAGACAGTTGCTGGATGAACCTGCTGCAAGGGAAGACAATCCACTGCAATTCCCTTTGGTTTTATTCATCCCAGACCAGAACAGAGATGTCCACCTCTTCACTTAGTTCTGTGCCATAGTCAGGGATGAAAAATCCATGACATCATGACATCATGCAAGCTCTCATCCAAATTGCTGAAAGAGATTAATGAAATAGGTCAGAAGGCATACACAATAAAATACCTAATGCATAATGTCCCTAAGGTCCTGGAGGGTCATGAAAAGAAATAACTCAGACAGAAGCCTGAAATGCTCAGAGCCAAATAGGAATATGCAGTGAATAAAACTTGTTGGTGCAATCTGAGGATTCGAGGCCTACCAAAATCCATAACATAATATTAATATAGCAGTTAACAATCACTGATTTCTTTTGGGAACTGATCCCCGAGCTTCCTCAGACCACTGTAGATACAAACATGCACTGGGTGGGTGTTAAATGTAATTTCTCTTGCTGCTACATATATGCGCCAGTTGTCAAGAGGTTAAACTTATATTTACTAACCAGAATAACCAACACTAAACAACTTATTCAGCAGGACTGAGAACACATTTCATGGAGGTCAACCTTGAGACCTCTCTAAACAAAATCAGCACCCAGCTTTTCCAATCCACCAAAGCTACTTCAAAACCAACTCCCCCCCCCAATAGATCAGCATCCACTACAAACCCCAAAGCTGGTCACGTACACTCTAGAAATTCCAGACTCAAGTGTTCCAGTTTCCTGCGTAAGGATGAGTACTGTTTCACCATTATTACTTGTGTGTGTCACTTTGTCTCAGTGAGGTTTGTTTACTTTAGATGTGTACATCTATGCTCATCAGCAGGGTTTGAATAGTTAATAATGGTTGGCTCTTAACATCTCTTAAGTTTATGCTTCTTTGTTTGAGGGTGCTTTTCCCTTATTCAGTTCTGAGATCCACCTAGCACCATCCTTATATTGAATTGATGCACACTTTCACTATCTTGGCAAGCCATCCACACCAATCATTTGTGGAACTGTATTTATCTCTTGAATGGGATATGGGCTTGAGTCTGCAAACACTGATAAACCCAAACCAGAATGGTACCACCTTGTGTGCTGGACAGGGACAAACTAGATACAAAAACACCACTATTCCCATGAAAAGTGCATTTGTGTAAAACAAGCAGTTACAAAGGAACTAGGATGGAATATACGATATAGGATATAAAGCAACCATCTTGAATACCATCATCCTTGCATTGATAAACCAATATGTATTGAGGGGGACATTTATGTGGTATCAAGAATGATACATATCATATAATCAATAAGCTATAAAATCTGTATTTTATTACTATCACATTAAAATACAACAGCAACATATATTTCAAAACCTCCTGCAGAGAAGGTATTAGCAAAGAATACACAAAACATATGGATGTGATCGAAAAAGTTATAAAATTGAGTGTAACAACAAAACAATACAACAGAACCGTGGGCCCCCTATCAACACATTTTGTGGACTTACACTTCCTCAGGACCAGGCTTTTCTATCCAATGTGGGTGCATCAAATGGTTCGCTGATTTCCAAATAAATTGTTTCAATAAAAACGAAAAAAGAGCTACTCCTTCTGAACACTGCCACATGAGTGAAAAGATGTAGATCCACCTTTAGAAAGGAAAGTATCTCTCTCACAATAAAGAGTGACAGGCCTGTGGGGAAGGCTAATGACAAATGGCAACACCTCAACAAAAAAGAGGAATCCTATGACTGGCATTGGGAAGAGGAGCTCTTGATATACTTGATATAGCATTCAGCCCCATCAAGCCACAGCATATTTCAACCTGTGATAGACTTTAAAACAACCCATTTAGTTTAAAATAGGAGGTGAAATGTTTGTATATCAATACAAACAAACTATAAATACCCTTTTTACCTTTTTTATAAGTAATTATATACCCTCTCTTCTCAGCTGCACAGAGAGATGGGGGAGGAGAAAAAGCAGCACACTATGCTTTCAATGGCTGTGCAGGGATGGGAGAGGGGACATGTTAGCAGAAGTCTGATCATTGGACGAGAGCACACTGAGTTCCCAGCACAGCTAGAGAACTGACCACATTGTGTTCTCACAATACAAAGAGAACAGGATGCTTTTTCATACAAGTACGTGGTACAAGAGACACATATCAGGAATATGAAATATTGTGCTTACATATTCTTTAACTTAGAATAGGCCTTTATGGATATATTGGGATATGGCAGTAGGTTGCAATGCACCTAGGGTGAGGGTGTGAGGTGTTTTTTTTGCACAGCATTTTCACTTTTGTTTTTCAAAGTATGCAATGGGGTACTGTGAAAAAAAGCAACTCTTTAAAGGGCTGTCAACAAGCTATTCCCCCAAGCTAAAAGTTATAATCTTAAAAAAAAGAAAATACCTTATTTATTAGAAAACGTAGATAAGGTGTTGACAATTGAAGATCTGTACACACAGGCAGGGTACATAAGAAATGTGTCCCAGCTTTGCAATGCAAAGAACACAACATAGTTTTTTAACCATTTGCCCTGCAGAGGATTTACCCCCCTTCCTGACCAGGACATTTGTTGTGATACAGCTCTGCGTTACTTCAACTGACACATGTGCGGTCATGCAACACTATACATAAACAAAATGTCTGTCATTTTTTTTCCACAAATAGAGCTTTCTTTGAGTGGTACTTGATCCTCTCTGCATTTTTTTATTTTTTGCGCTAAAGACAAAGAAAGACCAACAATTTTGAAAAAAAAAAGCCAATATTTTTGACTTTTTGCTATAAAACATATCCAATAAAAACATTTTAAAAATCAAATTTCTT
Source organism: Staurois parvus (assembly GCF_062004578.1). Lineage (NCBI taxonomy): Eukaryota > Metazoa > Chordata > Amphibia > Anura > Ranidae > Staurois > Staurois parvus. Next base: position 6,776,327 of record NW_028319936.1, on the reverse strand, counting down.
CCTAAATTTAGGCCAAAATGTATTCTGCTACATGTCTTTGCTAAAAGTAAAATCCCAATAAGTGTATATTAATTGGTTTACTGAAAGTTATAGTATCTACACATGGAGGTAAATACTGGAATTTTTTTGTAATTTTTTTTTATTTTATACTAGTAATGGTGGTGATCAGCAACTTATAGCGGGACTGCGGTGGGCATTCCGATATTGGGTGGGAATTGACTAACTACCACTGACATCCCCAGTGACTCTAGTACAGTGATCAGTGCTAATAAAAAGCACTGACACTGTACTAATGACACTGGACAAGGGGTTAACATCTGGGACGATCAAAGGGTTAACTATGTGCGTTTTACTGTATACTGTGTTGTGTTTTACATGGGAGACATGCTGCTTTGCATCTCTCTGCTGTGGAGAGAGAAACAAAGCAGCATATCCATGCTGACAAGAGAGAGATCTGTGTTACTTACACACAGATCTCTCCCCTCTCAGCCCTGCTGACGATCACTGGTCGGGACCTGGTGACTGAAATCCCCAACAGTCGATAGTGGAGCAGGTAGGGCAGCACGCATGCCCCCTGCCTGGAAATGCAAATCACATATATAGCTATACGTGATTTTGCGCAGCCATGCCATAATGTAGCAGTACTTCTGTAGCAGTGGTTAAAGTAGACAAAAACCAAACCACTAAAATCTCATATAAGTTATTACACAATAATTTCTCTTGGAAAGTCTAATTTTAGTTTAATCACATTTGTGAAAATATCATTTGGTGACAATGATATGCTATATATGCCTGTGTTTGGGGTATTGTGTGTTATCAGATGACAAAACTCTGCCCCTGCCTAAAAAATATATATATATATATATATATATATATATATATATATATATATATAAAGTAGAGATCCTACAGAATAAAATGCTGGGTGTTTTTTTTTTTTAATAAATACACTTTAATGAACTTTAATGGAAAAAAACACAATATATAACCCAATTTGTGGTATTAATATAAAAGGTGATGTAAATGATGCCAAACTACGGTACTTCAAAATCTCCATAGACGATGCTTTAAAATTTTTTACAGGTTACCAGTTTAGAGCTACAGAGGGGGTACAGCACTATTATTGCTCTCAGAATTATTGCTCTCACTGTATTGTTTGCAGCGATACCTCACATGTGTGGTGCGAACAATGTTTACACATGTAGAGGCAACCTATGTTCACCAATGCAGACAAGCATGGGGGGAGGGGCACTTTTTACAGCGCCCCTTTAATTTTTTTATCACTTTTGTTCCTATCACAAGAAATGTAAACATCCCTAGTTTTGGAAAAAAGGCATGGCAGGTCCCTCCCACTGCCTATAAAAGCAAACTAGTGGCTAATTAGCCACTAGGATGGCTTTTACATTGCAGGGAATAAATGGCTGAAAAAAAAGATACTGGGATGATGCCTGTAGCTGCAGGCATCATCCCTTAATCTACCCTTTAAGTCCAGTCCCCTTTAAGTCCCCTTTAAGTAATGTCATATGGCATCCTATGGGCAGGAAGTGGTTAAACTAATATAGTAGTGCTAATAGAGCTAGGTTGATTGGAGCTTAGAGAACACTGGATTGTTGAAAATTATTGTAAAAGCTGCACTGCTACAAGAGTACAGTAGGTACTCTCAAAAAACCTTCCAAAATATAGGAAAAAAACAACAGCAGTATGGAACAGCTCTTGCCAAAATAAGTTTTCTATTTTTGCATACACCCATAGATTGTACCGGTGTTTAGGATAGCACCGTCCAAAACATGAGTACAGCAGTGTGCAAACTTTCATGTCAATGACAGGATGTACTCTGCTCCTAGACTACCTAAGCAGAGAAAATACATCAGCAGGCATATTGAATGGCATCAGTTGCCCATGTGCAAAGCGGTAGGAAGAGCATAGGGAAAGTTGTCAATCTGTACAGGGAGAATTTAGGACTTTATACATAAGAAAAAACAATCTCTATAGGTGGGGTTTCTCATTTAACTGATTATCTAGACAAAACAATAACACTACTATCCTTTATTTGTCAGAAGATATATCTATTGCTTCCCATGCTCTCAGTCCTCATGCACACTTGATGTTTTTACAACTTCTGTTTTTGGCTTTTTATGTTTTTTTCTACAGCCAGTAAACTCCCCAGCATGCTATCCTATGTGTCCATGCACTGTAATCAATGTTTTTTGGCAGGGCTGTTTTTTGGCTGGAAAAACCCCCCAGGACTAGTGGGTTTTTAGAGGAGTTTTTTAGCTGTAAAATGGTCTAACGCTGAAAAACACAGCAAAACCAGTAAATCACGGTAAATCACGGCAAACCAGTATTTTTGGTGAAAAAAACAAACTCTAAAAAACGCAAATGTGAAAAAACACGGCAAGACGCCACTAATCAATGCTAAAAAATTCACGTTATTAATGTGACTTTACACAGCTGACATTACCAGCATTATCAAAATGTCCAGTGTGAATAGAGCCTGAACATTTTGTGCCATCAAATACCTGGCTGTGAAACCCTACCTACTCTATTGAGAGCTGACCTAACCTGAAGGCTCAAACAAGAAAAAATAACAGATCGTTTCCCCCCACCAAGGAGCACCCTTGTCTGCTTTAAAATCTGGCATTATTCAGATGTCATAAATCTGATTTTTTTCACCATTGGCTGTGGGACTGCATAAAATGAGTCTTACCTTTGGTGTTAAATGTATTTCTGCTTTGGTATCACACTTTAAGGATGAATCCTTCTGAGCTTGTTATATTATGGGCTTTTGTGTTGTCAGTTATTTGTTAACTTTTTCAGGTGATATCTAGTAAGCTCTTGTTATTACAGCTACTTAGAGAAAATAAAATTAAATCTTTTGTTCTTTCCTTGCTTTCCATTCATTATGTGTCCCATATTCCCCATGTAGATGAAAAAAATATGTAGTACTTCCTCAATTTTCCTTGGTATTTTAGAATGTTTTACAATAGTTAAAGTTATTGTGAAGATACTGTGGTGCTCAAGTCTATGAACTAACCTGGTACTTTGTCCTACAGTGGAAATGCACATGCATGCTAGTAAACCAGGCAGTTCAGTGATTAGTAATGCAACCAAAAGAATACAAGCACCCTGTGTGTTTCAGAAAGTCATGTGACTGACTAGGAATTATTGGGGTGCTTGCATTCACTCGTACTATATTGTTGTAGTATGTGAGGTCTTAGTGAAGAAGCATATTAAAAGACCTCACAAACTACAGCAAAAGTTACAAACAGCAGTCATACTTCAGCAAGGGACACCTACTCATAATTATAGGGACCATCAGGCCACAGAGGTATCTAAGCTCTCAGAGAAACATATTAGAAGATTTCAGAAGTGTTGAACCACTTACATATAAAGTGCACAAGTACTTATACATTACGTATTTAATGATTGCTCTCTCCTCTGATACTATGATTTCAACATTCATCTGTGAGCAACATAGCTGTTATCTATTTGCATGATTGCATTTTTTGTCAAGTATGTTAAAATTATTTTTAATTATATTAGCAAGGAGAATTTGTCATAATAATTGTAGAGCACACATGCAGATAATTTATTTCAGAACACTTGTACAATAAATCAATTGTAAAATGTTTTTGTAATGCGTGTTCTTAAATAGTATTTATGAGCAGGCTGATTTATCTCTAAATGGCACTGTATTTGAAACTAAAATAATACAATTTAAAAATTCCCTATTTGTAACTATAAAAGGAATTGTTAAACAGGCACAGGCAATGTACTTGATGCCAAGGGAACACAGTTACAAAAAACAAGTCTCCTGCAACCCTACTGCCAGAAAAACCATGAAATATTAGGAAATATGCTGTATGCCAGCCACAGTTCATTGAGAAAGGGAAGGTCTTTTATCAACCAATTTAGACAGATAATGGCAAACTTGCTATGCAAGAAGCCTCTTGACCTTCTATTTAGACCTCTTTTCTTCTCATTCTCACAGTGTTAGCTGGAAGATTTCTATTACTTTTTTTTCCATTCTCTCACTAACTTTGTGGGGAGCGGTGACCCAGTCTCTGTGATCAAGCCCCCAATGGGTAGGGTGAAACGCATCAGTGGGCATGGCCAGAATGATGGCTGAGGCTTGCTAAGAGAACACACTGCATTCTGTTTGACTCCTGGGGTTGAGCGGTGTCCACTCCTCCCCACATTTGGTATGTCTCTGGTGTGACTCGGGACACTGCTCTTCTCTCATCCTGCTCTTCTGTCTGAGGTGGGCATTGTATGTGATAATCTGATTAGCTTTTATCTGATGGTTTTCTCTATACGTTCAGTGTGTTTCTCTATTTATGCAGTTTTTGCTTCAAAAACTGGTGTATAGTTCTTTGGAGTAGCTACAGTCCCTTGCAGGGGCGGACTGACCATTTGGAAACTCGGGCACTGCCCGAGGGCCCGGGGTCAGTAGGGGGCCCCATGAGATGCCCCTGGTACCTTTTTCATAGGCTTTTTTGAGTTTGGGCAAGAACACAGGGGCCCCATGATCCCCTATTGCGTGGGGGCCCCATGAGTTGTCAGTCCGCCCCTGGTCACTTGCTTCATGTTCCAGAGCATGGGATTCCAGAGCATGGGAAGCAGCTTCTTGGCATAGATACCCAGTCAGGGTGTTAGGAATCTGTCACAGATATGTTTTTCAACATGATCATATTTCCATCTTACAATTCATTAATGCACTCCATACATTTACATGAAATGTCTACAAGGCTGCTGGGTTTAGAGTATTGCTTTATGAATGATCAAAATGCCTTTCTTAACTCTACTAAAATAGTTTTTTTGTCTGTCTCCAGGTTGGAGAGATTTCCCATGAAGTGAAATTCCCCCAAAAAGACACAAATGAAATCAGGCTTAAAATGTTAAAAGCATAAATTTAAATTCCAGAAGATGTTAATTGATATTATTTCAAAACCTTGCTTTGATAAGAGAGTAACACAGTTTTTTTTTTTTCCCCACATTTGATCTCCCTCAGCAAATGAGAACATATTAAAATACAATATTACATTGCATTTAATTGTTTTGTCATGGTAAAAAATATACTGATTAGAAAAGAAAATTCTTCAATTAAACCCTGTCATTCCTTTTGCTATCTACTCTAACAGTATCTAGTTTGTAGAGGCCGTGTAAACTCTTTTTTTCTCTACAAATCTCTAGATAGCAGCTGTTAAAACGCCACTTTTTTACTTTCACTTTACTTTCTTCATCCTCTCTTTCTTAATTGGTTTGAATCATTCTTTTTTTTTTCTATTAGGTGCAATCCAGCCAATTGAGGAAAAAAGGATGATGCCATATTATTTAGAAACACTGCGTAAAATTCATAGAGGCTGTTGTAAGCTCTGTATTTCTCCATCTCACATATCACAACACTCTAGTAATCCCTAGATAGCAGCTGTAAAAACTCAGTTTAAAGAATCAACACTATATTATAGTTACTTCCTACCCCACCCCATCTTACCCTACTGGCTGGAATGATTTAGGCCCCATGTACATGGGACGCTTCTGAATGATGGAAACTGACTGCTGGAAAACTTAGGTTAAAAAACCTCTGTTTAGCCGCGTTTGCATAACACGTTTATGCGTGTCTATGCATGTTTATGTCCATTTACATTTAGAAGCGTTTTTTAAGGATAAGCACAGGAGAACCTCCCAAATGCCCAGAATGCACTGAAAAGTGGTACATTATTAATTATTTCAGACTGTTTCAAAGAAATACAGAGAGTAGAAGCAGAGAGAGCAGTATGTGTTGAGATTAGCTTAGGTGTGAGTTGTTCATTAACATTTCTTTTGTTTCCAAGGGTTGCAAAGGTGTCTGGTTGAGTGAGTCATTAAGGCCACCTGGCAGGGTGTCTTCATGAGGAATTTGAAGTGTGAATGGTCATTAACATATCTTTTGTTTCCAAGGGTGGGAGAGGTTTGAGGTGTGAATTGGTCATTACAATATGTGACAAGCTTGGTAGAAACATCCTGTGTTCAGTGTTTTGTCCATTTGAGTACCTTGAAAATGCTTTGCCTGCATTTTTCATGATGAAAAAAGACTCTGGACAGCATCGAGAACTGGAAGAGTTAAAAAAAATTTCAAACGCAAATGCTTATAAGGCTGCTGAAAAACACACTGAACAGCTCCTAAACGTGAGTTTATCAGCTACAGTGTATATGAACCCTTAGTTGTCTGACTGAGACCACTTAACAAAAAAATAATAGTTGTAGTCATCAATCAGGAATCAGGGTTGATGCAGTTGTAAGCAAAACTGTTATGTAAAATTAGACTAGTTTCCAGTCTGAGTCTTCACAGTTTCTGTTACAAGAAAATTGTGACTAAGATAGAGCAATAAGTAGCTTACAACAACTTCTATGCACAGGTACTGATAGATGGGATAGAAAGAGAAATAACTTGGTTTAAGGTGAAGTCGAAAGAACTGGTATGGAAATACCAAGATAACTCTGTGTAGCTGCAATGTACATGTGATCCTTTTCTGAACCACCTCTTCTAAGTATTATTACTGCTACTAAATAAAGTTTCCTGCATCCTGTCTGTGTGATTGGCTCAAATTGTAAACCAGCCAGCAGTTATTTGGGCTAATATCATTACCAAATATGGTCATGACCAAATTTAGCCAATGACATCAGCTGGCATGTTTGTTTACATTCAGTTGCCAGCCAGGGAGCTGTCATTGTGGTAGATTGCAAGCCTGCTTAACTATCTGGTATGGATTATTTAATGGGGTCCCTATCAAACAAACTCCACAAATGATGGCATGAGGTACCCCAAACATACATACCAGACCCTTACCATAAACAGGATAGGGTAATGCAGGATGTGTTTTTAGGGTACTCCATAGAAAAACAAACAAAATCACCTAAAATCTATACCTGAATCTTAGCCAGGAACAAAGCCTGGTTGACCAGGAAAGAGAGTGGTGGTGAAGTGGTTAAAATCCCATTGAGTTGTCCCAGTCTTTTTTCCTTTTTTTTCCTATATTTTGTGCTCAAACAGACATTTTGGTTGCAATATTTAAAAAAAATAGTAACATTAAAGTATTCAATAATTATTGAATGTTTGTCCTATATATATATGTATATATATATATATATATGTATATATATATATATATATATATATATATATACCCCAGCAATCTCTAATAGTGTGTCATTTAGTTTGGCCACACCAGTTTATTCAACCCATAAAGGAGTAATCTTCTGTTCATGTTTTATTAGTTTCCATCATTTTAGGAGATACAGTAAATGTATTCATTGTTTAATTCATATTTAATATCCCAAAAGGTAAGCACTGCATTAATTCACAAATTACAAAAGGTAACAGAAACACACAAGTAAAAGAGTTTTTTTTAATTTAAAAGGTAAAAGCTACTTTAGAGGGAGATTACTGAATTATTTTTCTTTGGCTGGAAAAAAACATGCGGATCAGTCCCAGTGAGTAATTGGACTGCAAGAATATGAAAAATGGTTGAATTTGAGATCTAAACTATATACTGTTTAAATGATCACCATCCTCCCCACCAGCTGGTTCAATGAGATGTGAGAAGACTAATGCAGTCTAATTTTCTTAAGCAGGTTTCAACTTGGCCAAAGTTCTAAACCCTTATAACTGCAAGTAACGAACCTGTAAATACGCTATTTGATCTTGGCAGTCATCTATCTATGCATGGAGATCCATCATTAATGTTGAAAATAGTGAAAGTCTATTAGTCCGTAGTCCAGTTTTAATCACCAAATAACATCTTTAGATGTAGTGCCTGCATTTATTTTCTCTTTTCAGGCTTCATTTTTCTGTATTTGCACCTTGTCAGTTTGCTAGCAATGCACTTCCTGTCCTAGGGCAAAAATGCTCACTCACCATACTTAAAGGTGCAGTATTGACACCCGACATTGCTGTTCTGATTGGAACTACGAACATCTGCTTTACTTATTTACATTACAGAAAGGAGGGGTGTTGGCATTTGTGGAATATAGCTTAGAAAATGTATAAGATTTGGGATTTCAGTTCAGCAAACAGGAAGTTACAAGGGTACTTGATTTCTGTCAGGATCCCAAAGTATTTTCCTGTACTAGCAGAAATAGTACTTATCCTGAAAAAAGTAAACAAATGCAGCTATTACATCTATATGTCTGAAATGTTCAATCGTGAGTTTAGATCAGGGGTGGGCAAACTTTTTGACTTGAGGGCTGCAATGGGTTCATATATTGGACCTGGGGGCCGGACCAAGAGTAGATGAATGATGTGTATGTGTGAATTAATATAAATTAAATTAAAATTTGTAACATTAAATGTTTAGATTAATTTAAACACTACCATGCCATCCATAGTAAGTATAGTAATATTCCCCCATAGTAAGCATAGTAATTAATCCCCCATATAGTAATTCATCCCCCATATAGTAATTCATCCCCCCTATAGTAATTCATCCCCCCTATAGTAATTCATTCCCCATATTAATTCATCCCCCATATTAATTCATCCCTCATATAGTATTTCATCCCCCATAGTACTATTCCCCCCCAAGTAGTAAGCCAAGTCCCCTCTGTGTCAATTTGCTTACCTTTGCTTCGCGGGTTCCTCTCGCCGAGTTCCCGCGCCGTTCCGGTCTTCAGCGCGGACTGTGAAAGGAGCCTAGCTCCCCTCACGTTCGTCACGCTGCCCCGCCTACACACATCCTGACAGCCAATGTTTGCCTGCCCTGGCTGTTTTTTTTTCTTATCACACTCCGCGGGCCGGATTAAAAGGTCCGCCGGGCCGGATTAAAAGGTCCGCGGGCCGTAGTTTGCCCATTGCTGGTTTAGATATACCTTGAATTGTATGTAAACCTTAAAGCAGTATTGAAACCAAAAGAAAATATTTATTATATTGCAGCTTACCAATTCCTTAGATGCTGTGGCTGTATTAAGCCCCGTACACATGATGAGAATATCGGACAGATAATCGTCTGTTTTTTTTGCATGCTAGTCTCATATTGAAAGTGAAGAGGTTACTAAAATTATGAAAATTCTTGTACGACAGAAAGAAAATTTGGAAGTGGTGTAATGTATTGTAATGTATTTGCATTGTATTTTCGGCTGAAAACTGTACTGAAAAATATTCGTGCTTGTCCCTTCAAATAATTTCAGATGAAAGTTGTGCACTAACGATAGATTAACGTGATCACTTTGAAAGCGGTATTTTCATATGATTTTCTGTTCGTGTGCACTAGGCTTTCTTTCTTTCTTTCTTTCTTTCTTTCTTTCTTCCTTCCTTTCTTTTTTTCTTTCTTTCTTTCTTTCTTTCTTTCTTTCTTTCTTTTCTTCCTTTCTTTCTGTGATTCTGCCTGGAAGTCGGTTGTTTTTCAATAGAATAAGCTGTCCTGCAGATGGGACAGCTAGAGTTGTAACAAACCATTTAACATTGACAGGGGTGCTTACAATGGTTAGTTTATAGTTATGTAAAACCTTTATCTCAAGAGGCAAAAACTGCTGCACTGCTTAAACAGTATGAGCTGAAGTTTGGCTTCAATTTGTTAGTGTATATAAATTTGCTAGTGCATCTAACCCCCTCCCCCCCGCCCCCTCCCCCCCAGACTGACAATGTTGCTGTCCAAAGCCTAAAAAAAAGAAAACTAATGTAGCTTCCACATCTATTGATTGATAAGCTGCAATATATTACATTTTAGGGTTTGGGTTTATTACTGTTTTACGTCTATTTTGTAATATGTGTCATGATGCTTTGTGACCTACAGTTCTCTTATTCACATTTTTTTGGAATCTGCTGAATAATTTCATATCGGGAAGTCCTGCTAATAGCAGCACTTCTGCTTGTAGCAGACAGCACTAAGCCACTGCCTTCCAATTAGCTGCAGCATTGTCTGCCTGCTGTGCCCACTCCCTCTATAGACCAGGCAGGGCACCCAATGACCAAGTGAAGTGCACACAGCAGGCTGACAGCATGGCTGCTAATTTTAAGGTTTGTGACTTAGCATCATCACTGGTAGATTCTCCAGGTCAGAAACTTTGCAATAGATTGATAAAAGATAGATTAAAAAAATGTGTTCAAAGATTCTACTTATATGCAAAAAAAATACTAAAACATTGATTTTGGGTTACATAGAACATAGAATAAATGGTAGTGGTAGTAAACTCTTGTTTATTTTTACCTACAGGTATGTTTATAATAAAGCTTAACTGTAGGTAAAATGAATATCTCTGAAACGTCCATCATTTAGGAGATATTCTATTAAACAACAGCCAGTGGCGTCACTGGTGCATGCGCTCTGAAGGAACAGCATACCCATGCCATTCCTTCAGAGCTGAGATTCTCGCATGCATGCATGGGAGTGAAGTCGTTGCCTCTCGGCCACTCAAGCAGCTGCAGCATGCAAACCCAAAAGAAAGACCAGGTGAAGCTGGAAGCCTCTGCAGCAGTGATAGTGCACCACTGGAGGGCTTCATTTTAAGGTAAGTCCTTCTTAATGTGCTAGTATGCGATGCATACCAGCACATTATGCCTTTGCCTTGCAGGGGAAAACTTTTTTTTTTCCAAAGAGTTTACTACCACTTTAAAACTAAAATTAATATACCTGTATTTTATGGTTTGCATACTGCATAAAAGGTATATATGTAGTATGTGGTATTCTGCCAAAGAGTCTTCATGTGTGAATGAGCCTGGTTCTGGCCAGCTCAGTGGATTGCTTCAAAAAAGGCCTGGATTGTTTCTTAGATACACAGAATATAACTGGATACTAACATTTATAGGTAAAGTTGATCCAGGGAAAATCCAAATGCCTCTCGGGGGATCACGAAGGAATTATTTTTCCAGCAGGAGTAACTTTGATTGTGCTTTGCTGGGTTTTATTTGCCTTCCTCTGGATCAACTGTGGGTATAGGATTATAACTTTTTTTTTTTCTATGGTTGAACTGGATGGACTTTTGTCTTTTTTCAGCCAGACTAACTATGTAACTCTCAAAGCAATCTCAGTGGTCCAAAAGCTTGCTTTCTAGTCTTTCCAGTTAACCATTAAAGTGCTATGAACACTTAAAAGTGTTTACTGATAAATATTTGTTCAAGTTTTGTGAGATACATTTATAAATAATCTGTCCATTCTTCAATGTAAACATTTTTTTCTTGAGCCTGGATCTTGCGGTAAGGCAACATTTCAGAATGTAGGGCCTGCTGCTTGTTTTGTTGTTGTATGACATTTTTTTCTTTTGCAACCTGCAAGCATGCAACCATGATGAATCAACACTAACTGTAATTAAAGAAAACTTGAGCTCAGGCAATTAAAGAGCAATTTAAATCAGCAGATTTTTTAAACTTCATATGCTATGTCTATTAAATTGTTACTAAACCCACAACAGTAAAATCAGTCTGTATATGCAGTAAAGTATGCTTGCCATACTCCCTGTAGAACCTAAGGGGTTAATCCTCTGCATTGTGTGAAAAGTATGTTTGATCCTGACTTCTCTGATCCTCCCCATCTTCCACAGTCCCCAATCCATCTGTTGATAGTACGGAGCCCTAGAAGGCACTCTGCACATGCTCAGTTTGGTGTGTATTGCTAGAGAGTTTTTGTTTTGAGAGGGTGCATGTGATCAGCACAGGGCCAATCAGCACTGTCCAGGCAAAGGGTCAGGGGTCATACAGCCTCATAGGACAGAAGACACAAGACTGCTATATACTGCTGATGAGAAAAGGTATTTAGCAGTTTATGTTTACTAAAATAATTGCATTTCCATGTTGTATGTAATGTGGGAGACCAGATATTGTGAATGCAGGGTCCTAGGTTTAGTAACACTGTAAGGACAATTATTCACTATCAGAAGTGTGAAATCTCTGTAAAGTCAATGTAGTAAACAAACTGCATCGGTTGTGTAGCTTAAAATACAACTGGTAACTATATGAATGAACAATCTTGGTGAGCAACTCAGAGAACATAGAGAGGGGAGTTACTGGTCGGGTTATTGTAGTGTTCTGGTGGCTGAATCTCGAAGGTGCATGCTATTTGACAGTGGTGTGTTACTAGCAAAATGGCTTCTAGAGCAGGGTGTAGTGTATATATAGGAGAATATTTTTTTATACCTTTGTTTAAACTGGGTATTCATATATGTACATATTTTTACAATCAGCTACATCCATCAGCACCGACAAGATATGAAATCAGTAGCAATTCTTATACAATAAAGCAGGTATATCAGTAAGTGAAAAAAAAAAAAAGTCTTGATATGTATAATTTAAACATACTGTAAGCCTCCTGTTACAATATTAAATATCAAATAACACATATTCTCATCTAGTATCAGTATCATACTAACATCATACCATATTATCTCTGATTTAGCCCATTTGCTCCCAATTTTTCTCTTCCCATCCCACTCCCCTCTACTATTTTTTTCCTGAGAAGAAATGTTCCAAAGGGGAGAAAAACAAAAGAAAAATGTCCTTATAGTTAGATGTGAATTGAAACCATATCCATTGACACCATGTCGTTTGACAGAATGGAGTTAATGAATCACTCCAAGGTAGGGGCAGACTGACCATTCAGAAACTCGGGCACTGCCTGAGGGCCCTGGGTCAGTAGGGGGCCCCATGAGATGCCCCTGGTACCTTTCATAGGCTTTTTTGGGTGTGGTTTGAGTGTGGGTGAGGACACAGGGACCCCACGATCCCCTATTGCCCGGGGGCCCCATGAGTTGTCAGTCCGCCCCTGCTCCAAGGAGCAGGTGACATAATACTAGCTTACATTTTTTTAAATTAAGAAGTGATCAATCTGTAAGGATCACTAAAAATACAGACTGAGGTGTTGCAGGCCCTCAAATTCTGTTTCTCTTCATTGGAAAGATCACAAATGTGTTTATTATCCACCTATTGCTACCTTGATATATCAGCTGTTCTGACACATCCAAGTAGCAACTAATCAACATGATCATTATTTTTAAGAGCAGCGAACAAACATGCAATTTAAATGATATATAAGATGTCATGCATCAATGCAGAATAGAATCATCGTTCTTATGCACAACCGGAAGGAGCAGCATTACTTATTGCCTTTAATTCTCTAAGGGTTTCATTGCAGAATGGAGCTGATAAGATTGTTGTATCAATATGTATCACTTTCTGAAGATCAGTTTCAGTAACATGATATTCGTCAGTCACTGAAATGATTGGATTATTCCTGGATGATAAAAGGAGTTTATACATTGCTGACAACTGGGCCATGTATGGGTTAGTACCTGAATGCTTATAATACTTATTAGTATTGGTAGCATCTGCTGTCAGACAAAGAGATGTGAGGTTGTTATGGAAAACAACTTTTTATTGATCATTCCCTTTTCTCTGCAGGAAATAGAGGAAATCTGCAGATAGCACTAGCAATCTGATGCAGGTATTGGTGAATACTCTGACTGTGCATGACCAGCCTTAGTCACAGATGTCAGAGATAGATAAAAAGGTAAAGTGCTTTCTCAGATCTCCCTGAATTAGGATAAAACAACATTTATATCAAGCCAATATCCAGTATTTTGCTATGTTGTTAGATAGTAAAATAGCACAGGGAAAAAAATGAAACATAAAAAATAAAGAGAGATTCCTGCTTACATAAACTCACATTATAAAAAATACATTGATACTCAAGACAGATGTTAATAGTCCCTTATTCAGCTTCTGGAGTGCTCTGTTTAACATATATGTAATTCGTTAAGAAAGTTTTTGTCAGAAAAACACATTTTTTGGCATTCTAGAACAATGTTGACAACTCCGTCCCACATATAGATGGAGCTATTAAGCCCACAGGCAGCAGTGAGTACCCAGAGGAATGAGAGATCCTATCCAGGCTGATTACCCCACTAATCTTAAGAAGGACCTCTGGAACCAGTGGATTCTAACGCTTTCCTAAAGGCTTGATGACTGTACCATGAGGAAAAGTTCACCAGATAGACCAGTATACCTTGAGGATTATTACATATGCGCATTATCTATGCGCTTCCGGTGAGTGCGCATTTTTCACTTTTGGCTGGAATCACAAGTTCATCCGCTGTATTATCAGACTATATATCCGTTTATGGGCTTACATATGTTTACAATATATGTGGACATATTGGCATATGTTTGTTGTTTTATATGGATTTTTAGCGCTACACCTCTTTTATATATACACATATAGAGTATGTTCACTGAAACTTTTATGGTAAAGAGTGCTGATAGACAAGTTTCTTCTGCTATCTTTTAGGACTTGTGTTTGACAGTTATGTAAATATACACAAAAATTCATATGAAAAAGTAAGTACACCCATTTGAAATTGTTGACATTTTCAGTGGATTTAAACAGACAGTGCCTACATATCGTGATATACTTGAACAAATGACATATAACTTTGCTTTGTGTAATCATTTTAATGATCTAAACTAATAAAAATGCAGATTTGTCATATGGAAAACATATATAAACATTTCCAATCACTTCAAATCTATAAAATTAGAATTGTATCTTCAAGATTCAGTGTTTAAGGTGCCACTGATTAGATCCTCCTTAGGCAGTATGCAGGTGGAACCAGTCTTATTTAAACCTCTGATATCTAGGGTCTGGTTTTCTTTGTGATGTTAATATGTGTGGTATCATCATGCCAAGGTCAAGAGAGCTCTCTAAGGCCCTCAGTAAGAAAGTTGTGGATGTCTATGAATTTGGCAAGAAATTTAAAAGTTTGGCAAACAATTTGAAAGTAATTATTCTACTGTAGGGGAAAAAAATCTACAAGTGGCATAGATTTCAAATGACTAGTGTCCAGAACTATTTGATGCTACAAGACATTCATCATGTTGTGTTAAAGAATATATTAACCCAGGGGCGGACTGACCATTAGGTAACTTGGGCACTGCCCGAAGGCCCGGGGTCAGTAGGGGGCCCCATGAGATGCCCCTGGTACCTTTTTCATAGGCTTTTTTGAGTTTGGGCAAGGACACAGGGGCCCCATGATCCCCTATTGCCCGAGGGCCCCATGAGTTGTCAGTCCGCCCCTGTATCAACCCACTCCGCTGTGGCATAATCCTGTTCTTCTGGAACTTTTTTCTATCCTGGATCCTCAACGCTGGTCTGCTAAAGGGTTAAATACCTGCATCAAATCTACGCTGGTCAAACATTTAAATCTTTCTCAATTGCAAGCTGATTTTCATCTCCCCAATACCCATTTATTCTATTATTACCAAATCAGGCATGCTATCAGGAAACAATTTGGCTACTTGACCAACCGCAGCTGTATATCTCCTTTAGAAAAGCTTCTTCGATCCTTAGGCCCAAATAGATTGATCTCAGACTACTACTTGGCATTATGTACGAAGACACGTCCTAGAAATGCACAAGCTCAGCTGAAATGGATTTCGCCTGATCTTTCACTTGATGAGACTGAATTTGAACTTTATTATACTAAGCTGTTATAGCCTCCGAGAACCATATTATCCAGGTTAAGCTGTTTCATCTTAGCTATTGCACCCCTGCCAGGCTGCACAGACTGGGTCTGCACCCCTCACGGCTTGTTTCTGGGGCTGTGGAGTGGACGTGTACTTCCCTTACTGCCTATGGAACTGCCCAATAGTCTCTGCTTTCTGGTCGGAAGTCAATGCTTTTCTTTCCTCTGCTTTGGGACTGCCCAATATTTTGCACCCCAAAAATTGCTTTTTGGTCATTTGTGGAGATTTACCCATAATAAAAGGCTGTTACTGCTACTCTATTTCTATGCTAAGAAAATTATACTTATGTTATGGAAGGGTGCCCCTTTCTTGTCTTTGGAAGCTTGGAAGGCTATGGTCAATAGTAATCTCCCCATGTATAGGCTAACTTATGAGCTCCGTAAATGCCATAGGCTCTATAAGAATGTTTGGAGCTGCTGGATAGACAGTCCTCATGCAGCTAGTACCCTAGTTGTTCAGTGTCTCCATATGACCAATTGTTGTTGGGGTGTTGTAAGAACTCAATAAACATATCTATTAAAAAAAAAAGAATATGTCAATCCAATATTTCATATTCCTGATATGTGCCTGCCTACTGTATCATGTACAGTATCCTGTTCTTTTTGTATCGATTTCTTTGTGTGAAATATTTATTGTTCCTGTTTCCTATTGTTTCTCCTGTATTTCCCCATGTTGCTTCCCCACTACTTATCAGAGTTTCGGAGGCCCTGAAATGCCAGGATAGTACAAACACCCCCCCATAACTTTTTTTTTAAAGTAAACACCCCAAGGAATTTGATAAGAGGCATAGTGAGTATTCTGCAGATCATATTTTTTGTCACAAGAATTTGAAAATGAAAAAAGAAAATCGAAAATACACTTTTGTTTTCTTTCTTCATTTTCCAAAAACGTAGGCAACATTTATTTATTTGAATATATGAATTTTATTTTTTTGAAAAAAGAACTTATTTTTTTGAAAAAAGAACCTATTTTTTTGAAAAAAGAGCCTAATAGATTCCTCCATTTGCATCAATAATGGATGAAAAAATCTCAGCCAAAAAAAGTTAAAAAAAATATATCTCGAAGCTTATGAGCGATCCGCCCACTAACCACCTCAGGCCCCTCATGATTAGGCATATATGTTCTTTTTTTATCTGCAGATGAGAACTCTCCTCCTGCAGTGCAGCAAGCACTGATGTATATATTCTGAGAGCAACACCCTATTGTTGTCATAATAAACAGGTCAGTGCTGCAGCTGATTGACATTCCTGCAAAGCAAAGAATGGTTAACAATAATATACAGAAATAAAATAACATTAACAAATAAAACAATAAAAAAAATAAAACAACCTTTTTTTTAAATTGTATATTTTTAATTTTTTTCTTTTTTAACTTTTATTTTTTTGCTTTTTTTTTCGTTACTTTTTTTGTAACTTATCAGGACTGTAACTGTACGCTTTCCAACCTTTGATTTTAGGGTCTCTCAAAATGTGACAGTTTCCTGACAACCTAACATCTTTCAAGACCTCTGTGTGTGAATTGTGTGCCCTAGATTGTACCCTATACTAATACTTCACTAGTGTGTGGTAGCAAAGGAAGCAGTCCTTGGGGAAGAGAACAGGTTGGACAGGACACAGGCTCTACGGACCTGTCGAATTCTTGGTGGTTTCAGAATGCTACTAGTGCTAGCCACCTCACCAGCTTGGACTGCACTTCTCGGACTCGCCATGTTGCCATGAGATACTGGTGCTGGTGTTTAAAATGCCAGGATGTACTAGGCCACTAGTGTTTGCCAGACCACCAAAAAGTAGTGCAATGCTAGTACTTGGACTCTGCTGCATATGAGACAAATCGTTCATTCCTAGCACTTTAGCTACCTGGGGTTGGGTATACCTGATCTTAACATTGACCTTTTCTCTATCATTGCAGCTCCCTGTCAGGGTACCGCTGCTCTCTACAGGTTCGTATTATGATGCGGATGCTGTGTGGCTTCCTCTTGACTCTCATCTGACATGCTTAAAATATTGTAGGTCTCTTCACTAGAGTACCTTTTTTTAGGACATTTTGGCCACTACATTTACAGATTCCTAGAGCGGCTCATGGGAAAAAGAGCTCCTGGCTGTCAAGTACTGCTTGAACCACTAGAAATAAAATTCACCTGCTATTGCTAGCAGAGATCAGCCCTGATCTTTCTTTTTTTTTTAAATACTTTTTATTGCATAAGTTTGCATTAACAGAGAATAAAAATATATCTGTTCAAAATATTATGCATCATTTTAGTTCCTTATGAATCTCAATGTAAACCAAAAGAAAAACAAAATTCACACAGTATACTCCAAACAGAAAAGAGAGAAAAACATTGGTTGCCATCACATTACCCTTTTAATAATCTAACAACAAGTAAAATTGTACTTCAATTCACATCCATTTCAAATAATCATTCAATTATGCCCCTCTCCACATATACTAATCACTTTCACTACGATTTAAAGGATAAGTTCACCTTTGGAACATGTTACACATTCCATCCATTTTTAGGGTGGAACATGTAACATGTTCCAATAGCTGCAACCGCGCCCTCCCTTTGATAGATACTACAGGGAGAATTTTCCCAGTACTATCTGTCAGATTTGAAAATAGTGTGGTCATGCAGGGCTCCACCCACACAGCCTTGTCACTCATTCACAGTGTTCTGTGAATGAGTGCCTACAAGTTCAGATAGCCTTAGTGGCTGTGGGCTTGTAGTTTTCATTGAATTACCACGGTGCTGTGGAGCGCTGCAGTAGTTCATTGAAGCTTCCTGTCACTATCTCTGCTTGCTCGTACATCCTGTACGGCAAGCAGATATTCTGACAAGTCTGCAGGAGACTTGCATGGCATCAGCGAACTACTGATTGCTGGTGCAATGCTTTCCAGGCTCCTTTGGACAAAAATAATAAATGCACATTTTTGACCTGCAGAAAAATGTGCATTTATTATTTTGGTCCAAAAGGTAAACTTATCCTTTTACAATTAATTCAACCATCTATCCAAATTTTATAGTATGCCTAAGGCATTCCTCTACGTTCATACATTATTTTCTCATAAGGAAGTACTGTATTTGATTAACAGCTCTAAGCCATTGAACACTCAAGGAAGGTATAGGTTGCTTAAACCTAAGCGTGATATGTTTCGTGCAATAAATAACATCTCCTGTAGAAAGGTCTTCGTAATATCCAGCCCAAATCTGATTCTCAACCAACCCCAGTAAACAATCCTCTGGGGTAAATGAAATAGGACCTTTCAGTATAGTTGACAATATGTCTAAAACCTGTCTCCAGTATCTATTGAAGCCTGGACAAGACAACATCAACATCTCACACTTCCGCAGTTGCCATACGCCCCATAGCATGTAAATTACACTGTGTGTGATATTCTTGATGTAATATATAAAACTGTATCAGTTTATTATTACTTGCTGGTGACACTACTAATGTGATTTACAAGTCCCCCGCCCCCCCCCCCGCATCTCCTCTGTTTTGGATGTACAGACCATCTGCCACTTACTTTTAACCTGCAGTGGAGCCGCACATATATTAGCCTGCAATAAATGAGTGTATAGTTTAGATATTAACCCTTTTGGTCCTTGATATCTCAATACTCCACTGAGAGGGTACTTAGATATCCTAACATTCTGACTACCAAATCAAAAGGTGAAGAATCCTTGAGAGATACACTTCCACCTCCAATCCTTGTTCCTGTATAAGCCAGGTATGCAAATGTCCTAACTGACCTGCGAGGTAGCACAGATACATATTTGGCCGGTCCTGCTCGAGTCTTAAGTCGCTAATGTAATGTTGTAAGCTTCACTTTACACCTTCCATTGGTCTATATAAATTTAGTAAACTTTTTAAATATTATTTTAGGCACTAGCACTGAGGAATTCAAAAAAATATATAAACAAAATAATTTTGATTAGATTATCAGCTTACACTTAATGTATTCCATCAATGGATTCACATTAGCAATCAATGCATCCAAGGGTTGATTTGTTATGTGGATCCCTAAATATTTCAAGGAGTCAACTACTTTAACCACTTGCCCTCCAGAGGATTTACCCCCCTTTCTGACCAGGCCATATTTTGCGATACGTCGCTGCGTTGCTTTAACTGACAATTATGTGGTCAGGCAATGCTGTACATAAATTAAATTGATGTCCTTTTTTCCCACAAATAGAGTTTTCTTTTGGTGGTATTTGATCACATGTGTGTTTTTTATTTTTTGCGCTATAAACAAAAAAGGACTGACAATTTTGAAAAAAAACCCCCAATATTTTTTACTTTTTGCTATAAAATGTATCCAGAAAAACAAAATCTAATTTCTTCATACATTCAGGTCAAAATGTATTCTGCTACATGTCTTTGCTAAAAAATCCCAATATGTGTAGATTAATTAGTAATGAGGGAAATCAGCGACTTATAGGAGCACTGTGGGACTGTGGTGGGCATTCTGACACTGGGTGGGGACTGACTAACTGCCGCTGATATCCCAATGACACTAATACAGTGATCAGTGCTAATAAAAAGCACTGACACTGTACTAATAACACTGGGCAGGAAAAGGTTAACATCTGAGGCAATCAAAGTGTTAACTGTGTGCTGTTTTACATAATGTGCTGTGTGTGTCTTACTAGGGAAACATGCTGCTGTGTTTTTCTCTGCTGTGCAGAGAAATACACAGCAGCATATAAACCATATAAATGCTGCGCTACATTCAAACTTATTAAGTGAATGTGGAATCCAATGACACAAATCTAATATTGTGACAATAATAATGAAATAAATAATACGTGCTTACTGATAACAAAATTATCAAATAAAACACCCAAAGAGATGAAAAAAACACAAACTTAAATCTATACGCATGTGCATGTGCATGAAAATACACATACATATAATTACATCACACGTGCAAATGTGAAGTGAAATAATGGTTACTTAATAAACGCAAACAAAAAGTCCAATATAAAAATGTTGAAGGTGAACAAAACTGTAAACGGTGTTTCCAATAATACTGTAAAGTGACCACAAGTGAAAACAAATCGTGCAGGTATCTGGGTGTAGATAGAGCTTGTGAATCCAACCACCTTCTGGATTAGCCTCTCACCTCATCACTTCGACCCTTGCGGATCAAAGAGCAATAATGGATCCCTCTCACAGATCCTCCAGGCACCACAGCACTCCAAAAACGCTTTTCAGGATTTAATATTCCCACTCAAGCTCTTCTCCAGGTATAGGTGAAATATCAATCTCTCAGAACAAAACAGGAATCCTCCCATAGTGTAGTATATTTATTATACCATAGGAACATAGGAACATAAAACTTTTTGGTAAAAATTCCACTTACATAGCAGCCAGTCCACATGAGACCCTCATGCTCTCAGATGAGGATATATCTGTGTTTGTTGGGTGTACAGCTGAATAACAGGTGTACCAAGATGGCCGCCACGCCGGAAATACGTCACCGCGCTTACGCCGACGCGTTACGTCACAATAACACGTGACTTCATCAGGGCACTGCCAGCATATGCTTGCTGGCAGGAGAGAGACCTGTATTGTTTACACATAGGTCTCTCCCCTGTGAGTTTTTCTCAGCCGGACCCGGAGGTTGACATTCATAGCCAAAAAAGACAGCACGGGTAGGGCGGCTCACTCACACGCCCCCTACCTGGCAATGCAAATCGAGTATATATGCCATCGCTGTAGCAGTACTTCTATTATAGGGCGGCGGACAAGCGGTTAAGCAGGACATCTGCCCCCACTTCCATCTCTACTTATTTCTGCAGTGGCATAAGAAAGGACTTCTGCCAATTAATCTTAAGCCCTGAAAACTTCCCAAAAATATCTATTATAGCCATGGCCTTTTCCAGTGTATTCTGAACCTCCTGTATATAATATCATCAGTGTAGAGTTCAATATACTCTGTAGTGTCTTCCAGAATAATTCTCTGGTATGATTTAGTTTGTCTAAACTAGGGGTAGGCAACCTACGGCTCTCCAGCTGTTGCAGGACTACAAATTCCATCATGCCTCTGCAAGTCATAGCTGTAACTGTCAGTTTTGTAATGTTGCAATGCCTCATGGGAAATGTAGTTCCACAACAGCTAAAGAGCCACAGGGTGCCTACCCCTGGTCTAAACCATTAGGCCAAAGACTCTATTGCGATTGAAAAAAGAAAAGGAGATAATGGGCACCACTGCCTCGTACCTCTAAACAAATTTATTGAGGGAGTCAATAGTCCATTAGCTAATAACTTTAACTGTGGGTGTGCATATAATACCTTAACCCATTGTCTAAATCCATTACCAAAACCAAATTGTTTCAATGTCGCCTGCAAGAACATCCACTCTATAGAGGCAGAAGCTCTGGCAGTATCCAAAAATGCCAGAGCACTTGTCTTTGGTATATGTTCCCGCATTTGTACTAATAATGCCTGATCTTTCTAACACTGTGTTTTTTTTGTACAGTGTATCAGGTGACAGTTGACAGTGATCTACTGGCACTGCAGTTGCTGGGGAAGGGGGGCATGGAGGGGGCTAAATGCAAGTGCTGGCAGCGAATGGGCTGATATTGCTAACACTATCTATAAAAACATTATTTTCCCTGGGACTTTAATAAGATGCAACACACACAACAGTTAAATACATAGTATGCGTGATTGTCAATTTATTGATGGATTTCCTACATGAATAAAATATTCCCTATATCAATACATAATTAGATTGAAAAATGCATCCTAAAACTCAACATATTTTGTGAATCTCTGTTCACTGCTTCAGGAGTACCTGCACGTATAATTATCTGTAAAGTAAAACATAAATTTGAAGTATCAGCTAAAATTAACTACACATGGCAATTTTTACAAAATGGTGACTTCCAGGGATGTCTAACTTAGAAGCTGTGGAAGTAGTACCCTTGTGGACCCAAGGGGACATGCAGAAGGCATGTAAAACACGTCCCTGTGTTGGTCCCTCAATTAGGGGTGATGGAAGAAAGAGGCAGAACGGGAATTTCAGTACCTGATTTAAGGACACTTGTATAATGAGACTTGTATAATGAGAACAGAAGACCCAATTATAACCAACCAAGATTTTCTGACCAACGGGGCCAGCAAAGCTACACCAGATACAATCAGTATAGACCAAATCCCCAGAGACCCCAGAGATACAAGAGACCTTCCAATACAAAGGATTATATCACTACTAGAAATAGATTTGGATCCCTACATAATGACTATAGGGAAGTACAATCTCCCAGTCCCTTTCCTTTTTTGGGGAACCGGAGGTTTTAAGACCCTGGAGGGCAGGTGTAGAACAGACAATCCATAGAAAGAGGAGGTGCAGAGCAGGGAGGAAGGCACAATAGAAGAAGAGGATCTTAGGTAAAGGTATTTTCAACTTTAGTGGTGTGGAGCTTAAAAAGGAAGAATTACAGGTCCTAGATAGAGGTCTAAAATTTGCCCCCCAAAAAACCCTGAATAAGTTTAATACATATGTGAGTATTTAAAAATTAATTAGAACTCTTAATATTAAGAAATACTATGCAATGAATCCAATGAAGGCTACTGCCCAACAAGAAAGTGTAAGGAACTACACGAATTTAAGAAACAAGTCGGTGTTTAATCCTAAAATAAATTAAAAGTGGTATGTGGATACATTTAAGAAATTGGTATGTGAGGAGAAATTTCCAGTCAAAAAGGTAAATGACCAAACAAATATAAGTAGAGGCATTAAGGAATTAGAAAACAGAAAGGATATAGTGAATAGACTGGCAGACAAGGGAGGGGGAGGAGGTTGTATGGTCAAAAGAGCAATATAGAGATGAGATGAATAACTTATTAAGTGATTCTAATACTTATTGGATCTTACCCAATAACCCTACTGTACAATATAAAAAGAGTTGGAAAATAATATTGATTATGGGGCTAAGAAATAAGGATTTAAATAAGAAGGAGCAGAGGTACTTGGTGCTATCAACATGTAGGATCCCGGTGATATACTGTATCCCTAAGATACATAAAAATAGTGAGAAGCTTTAAAAATTATACATTTTAAAAAATTTTAATTATTGCTTAAAATTAAGTGCAAACAGTGCATACATATTATACCAATAAATACTAAAGCAAATAGGCGATTAAAAAATGTCACATAAAATGTAAACGTATAGATATTATATCCTAAACAACACTGTATGAGATAGACAGAAAAAAGTCCACTTCACCAAATGTCCATGTTGTGAAAAAATGTGAAAAAACAAAACAACAGTTCATAAATGTGTTCCACATTTAGAAGTGCTCTGCTTATTCAGCTGAAATGAATTTCACCACCCAGTGCACTCTCCTTTAGAAAGTCTGGAACCACTAGAACGGAAGAACCTATGTTAAATAATAACAAGTCAAAAAGCAGTTTCAAAAGCAGGACTGTGCTTTTTATCTTCAAGTCTCCAGACACAGGTACACATGGCTCATACGAAGGAACTCAGATACACTTGGCTCATAAAAAGGGGGGACAAAGATGGGGACTCATCATGTAAAATGTTAAACTCATCTTTATTAAATAAAATGAAACATTTCACTCACATTTGTAGGTGCCTTAACAATTTGGAACATACAGTATACAGTATATAGCTTAATCAATCGCTGTAAAGAGAACCAATGTGCGTTCCACCCTGGTTAGAATGGAATCCCATGGAATGAAAATAAAGACATGTCTCGTCAATGGGCATCCTCATGAGGTTGGACTAGATGGAACTCATGCCCTCTATTTACACAGGATACATTTAACCCTTTATTAGTTCTGTGTGTGGTGCTGGAGCGGCACCTCAACGAGAGCACCCACCGACCAGACTGCACAAGGAACAAAAAACATTTGAGGATAAAATGAGGGGGCAACACTCAATGGCCCTCTCACCCTGGAGCAGATGTTATTTCCAGTCCACAGGGTTCTGTTCTAACCAGGGTGGAACACAAAAGGTGTTTTGGTCTGTCCAACACCGCCAGGTTGCATCGCAGACTGTCCAGGAGCTCAATGATGCCCTGGTCCAGATTTAGAAGGAACTACCCCAGACACCATCCATCATCTCATTTAGCATGCCCCGACGTTGTCAGGCATGCATACAAGCACGTGGGGGCCATACAAACTACTGAGTACAATTTTGAGCTGCTGCAATTAAATTCCAGCAAAATGCATTAGCCTGCTGCATCGTTTTTTTCACTTTGATTTTTGGGGTGTCTTTGAATACAGTCATCTGTAGGTTGATAATTTTTACTTCCATCAAATGATGGGGCATCCTTGCATTCCCAACACATTACACAGTCCATATCAGTATAGATATCCAGCATATTTTTCCCTATTGAGATCTGATGTGTTTTCAGTTTTCCTTTAATTTTTTTTGAGCAGTGTATATAAAATAGTACAGTGTGATATGAGGTTTTTAGGTAAATTATTATGGGTCAAAGCCCAACTATACACTGGTACCTATTTGCTCTGTTAACTGGTATACTGTTTTTAAGCATTATTTAGTGATTAAGCTTCAAGCTAGTGCTAAGATTTGTACTTTGGAAATGTGGGAATGGGCAACGTGCATTTTTTTTATGTGAAAGACATATAAAAATAATAATGAGATTCTGCATGTTTTTTCTTTTTTTTTTTTTAATCAAAAAACAGTTTATTGAACAAAACTTAGGTACAATTTCCAAAATGTTTGTGTCACGAAACAGCATATAATGAAGATGGTAATCAGCATTAGGATACAGATTCTAAAAAAATCAGACAAGTATAGTATAATAAAGTAGTAAGCAGTAGACCGTACAACAACACCCCCATCTTTCTTTAGTAAATAGACAATAAAACCAATTAAAACATCATGACTAGTGCAGTATTATGATGATTCATATTCCATATGAAACTGGAGACAACCCCTCCATTTAAAAGCCTAAGCATATCCTAACAAACGAGGCAGCACCAACTCCTCTGGAGCCAGGCCAGGAATCAAAAGAAAGCCATCTCATATTTTGTTAAATTAAGCCTGGCATCCTCTATGTTGGTATATAAGTTTCTCATAAGGCAGGGTGGTATGCATGTTGTTAAGCCAGTCCTGCGTAGATGGGGGCAAAGGGCTCTTCCAGTGCAACAAAATCCCCTTTAGGGCCTGGAACAGGACTGTCGATACTGCCTCCTTAACAAACACATCAGGGATCAATGGATCCAAAATACAAAACAAAAAGGGTCCAATGATAACTGAAATTGATAGGCCTGATTAATAATACTCAGCACTCCAAGCTGGTATCTGTGAAGCTTGGGGAAACTCCATTGTCCCTTCAACACCTAGGACAAAGCGGATCAGTGAGTAAACCCATCCTATGTGGTTTACAGGGGTGTAATGTACTCTAAGCAGTATGTACAACTGTGAGAGGCTGCAACACATTCAAAGAACTGCAGCAAACAGCCTCCTCCCATTGTTCTCTAGTCAGTTCCCCACATCTGGCACCCACTGCTCTCGAGCCTTACAAGGGTAATTATCCAAATAGGGTCCCAGTAGATGTTGGTAGCAATTCAAAATAAAGCCCTTAGTGGAGGGAACCTGTTGCATCAATCGAAAAATGGGGGTAGGGGAGAGTCAAAAGTCAGGAGAAAAGCGCTGGGCCATTATCGCATGTCTTAACTTTAGATAATAGAAATGCATCTGCACAGGGAGTATAATTTAGATTGCAAGTCTGCAAAGGGTAACAAATTGCCATTTTCAAAAACCAGATTCACATGGGTGATGCCATACCCCTGCCAATGGATACATATTGGAGCTTAGCCAGCTCGAGGTACGTGGGATTGTGCCAGAGAGTACTAAAGCAGGTATATCCTGTAACCCCCTGAAGTTGTTTAGTTGTGTGCCAAATCTTATACATCAGTCTATAGGTGGAGAAAGTCCTATTTGATTTAGCAAAGGATTGCAATTCCAGCCCTTCGGGTAAAGATGATGTGTGGACGAAATAAAGGGCACATCTAGGGTAGTGTCATGGTGGAACCGAACATTACCACTCATCATATGTTGCAGTTGAGCAGACATATTATAGAAACATGGGTGTGGAAACGCAATACCTCCTGCCATCTTAGGATGTTGCAGTTGTTCTAGCTTAACCTAGGAGGGCCTTGCTTTCATAAAAGGGAGTGTAAAAGGGAGTTAAACATACAAGCAGTTTTTTGAGGAATTATCACTGGGGAATTGTGTAGCAGATAGAGTAACTGGGGCATAAGTATAATTTTAACCAAATTGGCCTGACCTATTAAAGAGATCTGCAGTTTCCGCCATATCTGTTTTTTATTTCAAAAACGTTTAAGCAGCAAGTTAATATTGAGCCCTAGAAAATCAGTGACTGTTCTAGCGATCACAATGCCCAAGTATTTAAAACTAGATACTGTAGGTACCCTGTTGAAAGAGTAGGGGTGATTTGATCATCAAGAGCCAGTAAAACCGACTTGGACCAGTTAATGGTTAAGCCTGAATACCGGCCAAATTCGCCAATAACATCCATAACAAGCTGGAGGAAGAGTCTTCTAACATGAGCAGTATGTCATCAGCATATAATAGTAGCTTCTCGCATATTTCACCATATTGAAAACCACAAATAGACATAGAGGTCCGAATACGAGAAGTCAGTGGCTCTATTATCAGGGTAAACAGTAAATGTGATAGGGGGGCAGCCCTGATGAGTGTCCCATCCCAGGGAGAACGAATTGGACACCAGATTACCCATACGAATTACAGCCCTAGGGGTGTAATAGAGCAACTGCACACATGAAATAAAGGTATCTCCAAAGCCAAAGCATTTCAAAGCCTCCCAAAGGTACAGCCACTCAACACTGTCAAACGCCTTATTGGCATCTAAAGTAAATGAGACCCTCGATCCCATGTTGTCAGAGGGAGTTTGCATGTTCAGGAAGAGTCTGTGCAGGTTGATGGCGGTAGACTTTTGAGGCATAAAGCCTTCTTGATCAGAGTGTATGACACTAGCAATAACTTATTTAGTCTTCTGGCTGATATTTTAGCTAGGATTTTTATATCTGTCTGTAATAGAGAAATAGGCCTGTTTGAAATGGGGTCAATGAGGATTTTTCTCGCTTTTAGTACCAAAATAATAGTGGCTTGAGCCATGGAATCTGGCAATCTCCCAAGATGGAACGCGTTGTTGAAGGTTGTAATCAAGTGGGGTAGCACAGAGTCAGTGTGTTGTGAGTATACTTCCATGGGAAGCTCATGTACCCCAGGGGCCTTTGAGGTGGGAAAAGAGGCCACCGCCTCCTGGACCTTCTCTACAGTAAGAGGTGAGTTGAATAATGCCCTCTGTGCATCAAGCAGTTGTGGCAGGTGCACTGTACTCAGATAGATCAGCAGTTTGTCAGGGGTACAAGAAAGCTTAGATTGCTACAAGGTGGAATATAATGATACCAATTCTGCCATCACCCCATTGGGAGTATTTATTAGAATACCAGATTGAGAATAAATGGCAGTGATGGCAGGAGTGGTAGACTGAGCCCTGACAGGTTTAGCCAAAAGACGGCCCATCTTTTCCCCCTCCTCATAAAACACCTGTTTGGCAAAGAAACGTTTTTTCTCCACTACTGAGCAGAGCACATTTAGGTAAGCTTCCTGTGCTGAGATCCAAGCTGCCCTAGAGGCCTCTGAGTGGTCTGAGAGATAATCCCACTCCTTTCTCTCCACTAGCAGTGACAGCTGTTCTTCCTGGTGTTTACTTGAGTTTTTAATATTCATAATCTCCTCTAAGAGCCAACATTTAAAAGCATCCCATGGTAGCAAGGGGTCGCGGTGATACTCGTTATCATAAAAAATTCTGGTGATGCAGGTTAGGATGATAGCGTGGGAAGGAATCAAGTGCAGCCAAAATGCATTCATTTTCCAAGGGGATCTTGTAAGGAGGATGATAGGTTTAACATTTAATACTACCACTAAGGTAGAGTGATCTGAGATATCCCTAGGAGAATATCTGATATCATGAATCAAAATGTTGGACTGAGTCGTTCCCAAACATAGATCAATTCTGGATAGGTACTGTGTATTTTAGAAAAACAGGAGAATTCAATGCAGAGATAATTTTTTGCCCTCCATATGTCTAACCATCCCACCTCAGTAATGAAGCACACCAGCAGGCGGATGTCTATCCAGTTGAGGGTGAACCACCCCATTGAGGTCACGCAGGACAAATTGAGGAAGGTCCAGCTTATCCAACAAAAAATATACCAGCTGTCGCAAACCAAGAGTAGAGAAAGGAGGTGGTACACATACCAAGGCCAAAACACAGTGAACTGTATATAGCCTGCAGTGCAAAAATATAAATCTGCCTTCGTGATCTGTATCAGAGGAAAACACCTGGAAATCCAAGGATCGGTGGACCAATAAACGTACTCCCCCGAGAGTATGAAGTGTAAGTAGAGTGGTAAGAACAACCGACTCAGGCATATGCAGTAATTTCAGCATGTCCCTGGTTGGTATATACGCAGGGATGCATTAACTATGGAGCACTTCAAAGGATCATGTAACCCCCTACATTCCACGACACAATGGGGACATTAGCCATCATAAAACATAAAAACTATCCCCCTTGGGGAAGGGATTCCCCCAGCAAATTACTTAACCACCCTCTCCTTCCAAAAGCCCATAATAGCCTACACAAGGGAAAGCAAAATACAAATACTGTAGAATATTATATAGTCCATCTGTTCCAATAGTCTGTTCATGACATAGTGTTATCCAACAATAAAAACAAAGAAAAAAGGGTTGAAAACAGGCCCCAGCACAACGGTGCTGGGGTCAAAGTTTGTGAAAAAATTAACAACCAACAGGAGTGACTGGGCTAAACCCATGTCAGCCACCCCAAAAAAAAACCAACCCGCCCTGCCTAACAGCAGGGGTTGGGAGGACCATGCAGTACACATCCCCTGCATCCCCAAACAGTTGAAATACCAGGGGAGCGTTCATCCCTGTATACAAATCCCATAGCAAGAAGCAGTAGGATAAGTTCCCTTGGCTTGTAAGAAAAAACATAAAGAATAAAAATTGTAAAAGAGCACATATATATGTTGCTCTCAACCACCACCAGGCAGGTACTGGATAGGAGGGAAAAATGGCTTCAACTCAATATGAGTATAAGGTTAGCCTGCAGTATCTTGATGCAGCAACTTAAGGGAGGCTTCATTGACATCTAACCATTGCGCTGCGTCACCAGCTGTGTCATAGAAGCGAGCAGGATATTGCATAGCATATTTAACTTGAAGCCTTTGGAGTCGCTTTTTGACATCCAAAAATGTAGCCCTCCATTGTTGAACTTCGGCAGAACAATCTGGAAAGAAGGATACTCTGGCTCCATTAAACTGCTAGGGTGCCCTCTCTCTGGCTAATCGTAGAATGATTTCGCTGTCCTTATAATTTAGCAAGTGCACCAGGACAGGTCTGGGGGGTGTCTCCTTTGATAACTCTAGCAGGAACACAATGTGCTCTTTCCACAGCATAGAGGGGAGAAAAGGAATCTTTACTGAAAATGTCCTGCAGCCATGCTTCAATGAAGGTAGTTGGGTCTCTGCCCTCTACTCATTCTGGCATTCCAACTATGCAAACATTGTTACACTGCAATCTATTTTCAATGTCATCCATGTTATCCATGACCACATGTAATTGGCGAGTCGTAGCGAGGGTTTCAGCATTTGATCTTCCAAATCACTAATACGGCCTTCAGCCGCAGTTGTGTGTTCTCTAATCTTTTGGAGGTCATGGAACAAAATAGATACCTTCTCTGTCAGCCCCCCTAATTGCTCCTTCACCGATTGCACCGAGGAGGTGCATTTATTCACAGCCCTCAGAATATCACTCAGAGTGGGTTTTCCTCCCCCATCCAGGATCTCAGCATCCTCCCTGGCTGTGTCGGAGATTCTATATTGTTGACCTACTATAAAATGGCACCTGTGCATCGCCATAACATGTGACAATATGGTGTGGACTTCCACAAAATGGCACCTGGTGCACTATATAAATGAATGACTGATGTCTCATCCAATCATAATCCCCTGAAGAAGTCACGTGACCCAGTGACGACACATGTAGGGGAAGGGCAACATTGGATGAAGACATCATACACAGAGAAGCTGTTGATTGGTTATTGTTTTTAAGGGTAGGGTAATTTAAATGAAATATATTTAGGATAAAACACTATCTGGATTTTTTTACCTTTATACATGTGGCTGAGTGGAGGAAAGGGAGAAAGACTGGAGATAGCAACCTTAAAGAGAGAGTGACCTCAATTTTATATTAGCACCTGTTAGTGATATTCTGCATATGAAGGGAGGCCTGAAGGTGAAGGGAGATTGGAGAATGGATCTTCAAGGTTATATATGTTTATTAAAAGGGGACACAGGCTCAAACTGACCATGCAGTAAATAGCCTGGACATTGTTGTCAGGTGTGAGTACATCTATAAAGGGTGCTTTAATATACATATTGGTGAAGGTTACGTTGGTTTGGCACTAAAGAAATCTTAACGGCTTGCTTATCCTGATATAATATGAGTGATATTTTGTAATTGACGTATGAGGAATCTTATGTAAAAGTGTTAAAACAATATTTTGAGTTTTACTCTTTTTATGTGGCCAAGTGGAGAAGTGGAGAAAGCTGCTTTAAAGGGAAAGTCTTACAAATAAAGGGTGATCATCTTAAAATAAAGCCATTCTATTGGAAAGGTTTTGGAAAGAAAATATTTTTTTTACACAAAGTTGTTACTTAAATGATACTGTATATTGCTCAACCATGCCATGGGCATATGTTGAATTACATCCCAAACTGCATTATGCTACTTCTCCTGAGTATGGGAGAGACTTTTTGACAGCCTAGCCACACACAGGAGACCAAAATACAATGACCACCTTCAGGCTTTCAAAGGACATATTTCCTCATGTCACGTCCTCACTACCTATTACAGTTTCAGAGTCCCTGAAATGCCAGGATAGTCCAAACACCCCGCCAAATGATTCCTTTTTGGAAAGTAGACACCCCAAGGAATTTGATAAGAGGCATGGTGAGTATTATGCAGAGGTTTGAAAAATAATAAAAAGAAAAGAAAAAAATAAATTTTCGTTTTCTTTCTCCATTTTCCAAAAACTTGTGGCAACAAGTGAGATTTGCAAAATACTCACCATGCCTCTCAGGAAATAATAGTTTGGGGTGTTTACTTTTCATAAATTAGTAACTTGGGGAGTGTTTTTACTTTCCTGGCATAAGCTTCTACTTACCCACTTTTCTAACCACTTGAAGACCAAGCCTTTTCTGACACTTTTTATTTACATCAGTATTTTTAATCAGTATTTTTTGCTAGAAAATTACTTTGAACCCCCAAACATTATATATTTTTTATATATAAAGGCCTTAGAGAATAAAATGGTGGGTATTGCAATTTCTCTTATGTCACACAATACTCATGCAGCGATTTGTTAAACACAATTTTTGTGGAAAAATACACTTTAAAATTGCGCATGCCCATGCAATTGTGACAAACCCCGTAAATTTTTAATATCCATAGACAAAGCTTTAAAAGCCTTTACAGATTACCACTTTAGATGTACACAATAGGTCTAGTTTTAGAATTACTGCCCTCGTTCTGATGTGCGCGTTGATACCTCACATGCATGTTGCAATCACTGTTTACATACCACCACGGGACTGTTTGCCTTTGTGTGCTTTTTTATTTTTACACCTTAACAAATTAGTGTATATTATTTAGTCTGTAGCAAAGTTATAGAGCCAACAGACCATGGTATATACAGTATATGTATATATATGTGAAAATTGATCAATCCTGAGGTACTGACGCCTATCTAATTTCTTGAGGCCTGAAAATGCCAGAACAGTACAAATATCCCCTGAATGACCCATTTTTGGAATGTACTCAGTCCAAGGTATTTAGGAAGAGGCATGGTTAGTGTTTTTAAAGTTGTAATTTTTTGTCACAATTTTTTTGGGAAAATGAAGAAATGAAATTTTTTTTTCACAATTTTGTTTTTTTACATATTGTCACCAGTGTAGTATATAGTCATCACATAACTGGTGTCGCAGTGATTAAGGACACTGACTGGTGACAGTATGTAAAAAAATTTAATTTTTCAATTAAAATTTTTTTATAACTTTTTTTTACATACTGTGACCAGAGCAATACAGTGTTACCATAGTTACACTGTACTATTCTGGGGAGGTGATCAGGATTTGTTCTTTTTTTTTTTACCCACTATAATTGCTTCTGATAATCACTGTTATAAGCAACTATTTTTTTCTGAATGAATTCCATGCATTCAGTGTGTACTATTGTGAATATCTGTAATTGGCTACAGATAATCATATGGTACAGATGGGCTGTGCTTAGCCCTGTCTGTACCATGTGATCACTGTGATCAATCACAGAGATCAACACAATAGTACAAAATGAACGGTATGAATAGAAGCCATTCATTGTGTACAATTGTCATGTGATCTGCTGTGATTGGTCACAGTGCTTACATGTTACTGACAGTGACCCGATACACTGATCTGTCATCCGCTGTGTCCATCGGATGAAATATCACACCACTTTTGTTGCCAGCGGTTTAGACATTAATGGCTGTGTGTTGAGTTATTTTGAGGGGATAGCAAATTTACACTGTTATACAAGCTGTACACTCATTACTTTACATTGTAGCAAAGTGTCATTTCCTCAGTGTTGTCACATGAAAAGATATAATAAAATATTTACAAAAATGTGAGGGGTGTACTCACTTCTGGGAGATACTGTATATAATAATATTATATATATATATATATATATATATATATATATATATATATATATATATATATATTTATATACAGTATGTACTGTATATTGTAACTGTAATGTTTACATTGCAAAAATGTGCTAGCGAATGAAATAAATGTGCTAGTTAATGAAAGCTTGATCTGTTTTCTTAAGCAATAGCAAAAAGCATCTGCATTTTCTGTAGAATAATTATTTTAACATTTGTTCGTTGTAAAACAAACTAAGCAAACAGAAGCAGACTTAAGATATTTGCTAAATGATGCATACACAATCTTGTAGAATTGTTCATACCTGAGTACTTTTATTATATTCTGCTACATTAATATTACAACAGCAAATGCTTAATAGTGAAAACGTATTTCTGTATTCTTTTCATCATTTAAAAAAAAAAGGTGGCAAAGTTTTTGTATATCGAATAAAAATAGTTAATTGGAAGACTGTTTTGGCATTATAAAAAGGGGTCTAACTTTTCCATTGTAGAAATGTACAGTCCTGATCCAATCAAATACATATCCATTCCCCCCTGGGAATTGCCTCTTTTATAATGGTGAACCAGATTTAAGAATTTTCAGTGCCTCAGTGCCAGTGCCTTTTCAAAATGCCAGACTTAAATGCCTTGATTTACTAAAGTGCATAGACGGCATCTAGGTGCACTCCCATAGGCTAAAGTCTGTTTTTCACTGGAATCCGTCTACTTTTAGATGGCAAAGACATTTTATAAAGAAAGCGCCTGACAAATAGACTTGAAAGCGAATTTACTAATGAACAAAATAAAGGAATCCATTTAAAAAGCAGACATCCTGGAAGCATGTCTAAAGGAATGAAAAATCGCTGTAGAAACATGTTCACATTGAAATTTGGTTTCCCAAATATCTGGAATTAACTTTAAAAAATATATTCCTTAAAAAAAAAAATTTAATTGGTGAAAAAACAGTTTTTTGGGGGAATTCATGATTGTCAAGAAATAGACACCTTTTCAACGTCTATGCACTGATAGAAATGCGCATGTGCAGAACAAAATGTAGCCGTCTAGCGCTGGCGCTTTTCTTTTAGACTGTGTCTTATAGGAAATCTCTGTGTGGAGTCCTCTGGAAAATGGCAATCACGACCATCAACTAAATTTCAGAAACAGCTCTATTTTTAGCTATCTTTGTGTATTTTAATTTGTTTTCTTTAGTTCTATAGATTCTATTTTTGTTTCTTATCCTTTATAATGATTTTCAGAGACGGTTTTACATGACATTTATTCATATTTCTGTATATTTTGCTCGAAATGTTGTGAATTTGGTATATCATATTTCAAAGACCTAGATAATATATATTATTGTGCCTAAAAAATATATGTCCTCGTATACCTCCCCAAATGTAACTGTTAAAATTTGGCAACAAAGTAAATCTCCACAACGATAATCTCATAACTTGTATTTCCCATCATTAATCATTTGTAAGCAGCGTTTTGGGGTTTCTAATATATTCATTTTCTTTGAGACACATTTAATGAATGCTAGTACATTTTTGGAAGCATATATTCTCGACATTATATATACTTCTGTCTGTACTGTCCTTTGCATTGATCATGCACAGGGACTTTGACATGTTTGGCATGTATCTTTTTACACTGAGTATGCCCAGCGACTTAGCCACTTCTGAGTTTGTGCCTTGTGTAACTGAGCATGCTCATGGACTTTGAATTTTGAGAGATATTACCAAAATGGTGGTCCCACGGCACTTTTTTAGCAACATCTAAAAATAAGCTTAAGCAAAACGCCCTCAGCTGTCCACAGACAGCACTCACCAAAACAGCGCTGTGGAAAACTCAAACTTAAAATTAAAGGAATACAAATGTTATGCTGTGTTACTAAATGTGACATGTTGTGTATATGTATTGCAATCCCAAATGTTCACAATATTATCCTCCAAAATGTGTTTGCCCCTGTTAGTGTTTGTTTGTTTCACTTTGCAATAGTGGTGTCACCCTCTCTCTTTTTTTTACAGCTTTTTTCACTCTGATTTTGATACACATAGCACATTTTGGAGGATAATAGGACAATATTAGCATTACAATCCTTTGTATTTGGATATATAGAACGAACACACATCTGAATTGGCAACATAGCACAACATTTGTGCCGCATTTGAGATACCTGGCTTGTTATCCCTGACCATACCCAGGGACGTAGGGTTGATTCACACCACAGAAATGCAGTCAGGTTGTGTGTGACAGCACAGTGGTTAAGTGGTTAGCACTTCTGCCTCAGAGCACTAGGGTTGTCGGTTTGAATCCAAACACAGCAATGAAGTTGCATGTTCTCCCTGGGCGGCTGCCCTCACACAGAAATGCTGGCAGCATCTTTGGCTTCTGTCTAAATGATCCCTAGTATGTGAATTAGAATGTGGTCTTGTCCATTTTCCAGCTCCTTCAAGGCTGGGTCTTATGTGAATGTCAAACAATGGTGCAAGATAAGGGCCTGGTCTAATGATTTATTTAATATTGCTGGTTTACAATCTTCCCCTTTTGGGAAGGGTTTGTCAAGCCAAGAGATGAGATTCCAAAGAAAAAGAGAGTAAGAGAGTGTGCGAGTGAGGGGAGGGAGTGCCCTTTGGGCTAATTCACACAATGGGCACAATTCACTAAGCAGTGTCTTACCGCATCCCAATATGCAGTAGGATCCTGCACAGCATTTTTTTAAAAAAAGATTTGCATTCCCTAAAAAACACTACTAAAATACTGCATGAGTTATTTTATCAAGTCATGTGGCCTTTTAGTAGTGAAAAGCATGTGTTCATGTTGCAGCCGGCAGCGGAGTTCCCCACTGACAGCTGAAATTAAAAGAAAGAATTGCCGGCAATTAAAAAAAAAAATGGTGTGGGGTCCTCCATCCCATCCATACCAAGCCCAACGGGTCTGGTTTGGATTTTGAGGGGAAGCCCATGCCATAATTAAAAAAAAAATGGCTTGGGAGTCCCCCCCTCGAAAATCCATACCAGACCCTTATCCAAGCA
Source organism: Staurois parvus (assembly GCF_062004578.1). NCBI lineage: Eukaryota > Metazoa > Chordata > Amphibia > Anura > Ranidae > Staurois > Staurois parvus. Next base: position 6,739,980 of record NW_028319936.1, on the reverse strand, counting down.
TACAGCCTGGCAAGTTAGGAAAGGGGGGGACAAGCAATCGCCCCCCTCCTGAACCATACTAGGCCACATGCCCTCAACATGGGGGGTGCTTTGGGGCATGTTCCCCAAAGCACCTTGTCCCCATGTTGATAGGGACAAGGGCCTCTTCCCCACATCCCTGGCCTGTGGTTGTGGGGGTCTGCGGGGGGCTTATTGGAATCTGGAAGCCCCCTTTAACAAGGGGGCCCCCAGATTCCCCCCCCCCCATGTGAATGAGTATGGGGCACATGGTACAGCTACCCATTCACAAAAAAAAAGTGTAGTGTGAAAAAAGGCAGGAGACAGTCTTTGACAAGTCTTTTATTAAAAGAAGAAAAATAAAAGCGTGTCCCCTGCAGTAGATCCAACGTCAATCATGATGCCCACCACCACCGCTAACTGAAAAAAGAAATAAAAAAACAAAGGCTCCGCTCTGGATGCTGGTTCCCGGCAGTCTGACTGTTCCACTAGCTTGATAATTCTTAAATATGTAAGGGGCAGGGCCATCTGCGGACATCACATGTGTGACCCCCCGCCTTGTGGCGTCATCAACCAGGACATGCTCAATGATGTCACAAGGCGGCGTGGCCACATTTGTGATGTCACTGGGTGGCTCTACCCTTTACATATTTAAGAACTGTCAAGCCAGCGGAGCAGTCAGATGGTTGGGAGCCGTAAGCAGAGCCTTTTTTTTTCTTCGGGTAGCGGTGGCGGGCATCGTGTTTGATGTTGGATCTACTTCAGGGGACATTCTTTTACTTTTCTTCTTTTAATAAACGACTTGTCAAAGACTGTCTCCTGTCCTTTTACACACTACACTTTTTTTTTGTGATGGGAAGCGGTACCATGTACCCCATACTCATTAACCTAGAGGGGGGGCGGGATCTGGGGGGCCCTTTGCTAAAGGGGACTTCCAGATTCCGATAAGCCCCCCACCCGTAGACCCGCACAACTACCGGCCAGGGGTGTGGGGAAGAGGCCCTTGTCCCCATCAACAGCCCTTTGCTAATAGCTGTTTGTATATTGAATGTACAGTATCTACTATTACTAATCTTTTCTTACATAAAGCTTGAAGTATTTCCATGCTTATGGGCATCTATATACTTATGGTTAATATTATATGCTGGTTGCAGTAGTTCATCTGCTTCCAATTACCTTCATTAGATTACTGGTTAATTTTCCAGGAAGGGAATCCCCTCTGTTCACAAAGGCTCTGTCCTGGGTTAAGGCACTGCCAACTCTCTTCCACTTAGCAAAGGTTCTGTTTCACTTATTTACCTACAGATTTAGAGCAATAGCCTGTTTGGGGAGAGCCATTCACATAACCCCCCCTCTAAAAGAAGGCTTCATATCTATTTAGAGCTGGTTACAAAGGTAGTAAAAATAAAATAGGAGACCAGCCTTTGCTACATTATTTACCTTCGGCCTGGCACTTTCCTCTGCAAATTCATCTCATCCACTTCAACATCCAATCCTGAATAGTTCAGAACTAGTGCAAGCCAATAATAACCAATCTGTCATTTGTTCCTAAAGTGATGAATATCTGTGTAAATGTTTATGATGTAAAATTTGCCATTGGCATCTGTCTTCTAGATCCACTTTGAATATTTAGAAATGAATTTGCACAATAAAAAGATGAGCTTAAAATAAAATAAGTCTTCTTGATTTATATAACTCCAAACAATGTTATTTTCCAGTGTCAGAAGTAACTGGATTTAGATGTTTCAGCACAAGCTGTGATCACTGAATGAAGCAGTACATTTTAAGGCTTTTAAAATTAGATATTTAGAAACATTAAATTGGGTATGATAAACATTAATTATACAAAGCCAGTGATTCAGGGTATTTTAGCTAAAGGTTTAACATAACAGCTAAACAATTAGCAGCTTCAGAAAGCCAGCAACAATATCCTACATTTTTACTTATAACAGACTTTCTTTGAGCAAGTGCAAGAGATAATTTAACAGTAGAAATTAAGAAAAAGTGAAAAAATATGAAAATGGCTGTAGATTCCTATATAAAAAAATACTTTAAAAAAGAAACAAAGTACTCCAGCTTAATAAAAATGTAAGTCCTTTTTTTGTTTATTTGGCACTGCTTTCAACAGTGTGGATACATTGCTAAAGAACAGTGAAAAATTAGAAATACAGAAATATTCTGTAGATACATGCATGCATTGACTCTTACAAAGTAGCTTACAGACAAAACATTTAAAGTTGGTTTAGATTGTGCTCAAAATATGTTCATTCATTTTAAAGTGTTTTCTTTCTAGTACTGCCATATGTTAGCTCTCCTATTGATTTCTTGGCATGAGAGTAAACCTGGCAAAGCAAGATTAAAATTAAACTAGGTTATATTAGCCTGAGATGTGACTTTGGCACTGTTTATAAGTATATCATGAATATGTTGCTGTAGAGTGGTAATTAAAGGGTAATCATCTTGATTCTTAAGAAAAAGTTCACCTTTGTGAAAAAAATATTCTACTTTTCACACCAGATACATGATCAGCATCTTGCAGCGGTAACTCATTATATTTGTAGTCCAATACTTCCATGGAAGCAGCAGTGGCTGGTACTTGAATGGTTAATATAAGAAAATCCTCAAAAGACTAGTAGCCAGCAGTTCCATTGTTTTGTTCTTATTCCTTCCCTGAAGCAAAATGGAAGCTGGTAACATGTACATCAAGAGAATGCAAGACATGCTTTATGTTGTATAATGCAAAAACCCAAACTAGAAAAGCTACTGGGACTTTTTGGGTACCATACCAGCAAGAAAACATACAAGGATTATAAAAGTCATACCTTTATTGTACAATATTAAAAAACATGATTGTAGTACAAAAATATTTATTTAATATATTATTTTTATGATTATTTATTATATTCTAATTTATGATTTTGTGTTTCAAATTTTATCATACCCGGGATGTTTACTAGACTTTTGTTCGGACAGATTTCAGTGAGTTATTCCTAAGAATTACAGGCCTACAATAAAAAAACAACATATTTCCATGCAAAAAAATGTACCGCTGTGAGCATAGAAATATTGACATAATCAGACTGCTAGGAAGGTTAAACTAGTACCAAATAGCACCCTTAGATTTTTCAATTTAGACTGAAGCTCAAGTATAGTTCCATCTATAGAGGCTACCAGGACTGGCCTTACATAATGGATGGATGGGGGGGGGGGTGCCAATAAGTATTCAGTCTTGACACAATTTAATTAAAGAAAATTGTGGGCCATCCATGTTTTTATATCACAAATTACGAGTTAGGAGAGAATCTGGTTGAGTATAGATATATATCTGAGTGTCATCAGCATAGAATATGATACATATTCCAATTCTTTCTCACTTTATTAGAATGAATTAAGAATTAATAGAAAGCAATGGAGAGAGAGGAGTGTCTGATTAAGCAACCTGTGAATCATTTACATATAGTTATCCCCTGGGTACAGGTACTGTGTAGTACAAATGTCCACTGCATTATTTGTAGTGTAACTAGTTTGATTTCATTCTTGTTTAATTTCACGCATTATTTGATGCAGCTAGCTATAAATAAAGTGGCATTTCTGCACTGACATGGGTTTTTTTTTAGCTGGTTTTATTTCCTATTCTTTATAGCTGAAATAAATGTTGACAAAAATATATAGATACTGATGTTATCATCATTCTGTAAATAAAACAATAAATCAAATGATATCTGGTCATCTGACTGGTAATTTTTACAGCATGCAACTCAATATAGTTAGATGCGATTGAAGCAGCTGCTCTGGACAAAAAATAAGCAGTTTGTATATTATTACGATTCTGGTGTTTTTGATTCATGAATGTGCAACAGCACTATTTAAAGTACATAAACATTCAATGGTAGGAAAAATAAAATAGAAGGTTTCTACTTGTAATCGGGGCTCCATTTAAGAGATTTACAGTCACTTGCTATTCTTGCTGGGTTACAACTTCCCCACTCCACCCAAAACTAACAAAAATGTTTTGCTTATACAGTCATGGCCGAAATTGTTGGCACCCTTGATATTTCTCCAGGAAATCATGTATTTCTCACGAAACGTATTGCATTAACACATGTTTTGCTATACACATGTTTATTCCCTTTGTGTGTATTGGGACAAAACAAAAAAAGGGAGGAAAGAAAGCAAATTCGACATAATGTCACACAAACCTCCAAAAATGGGCTGGACAAAAGTATTGGCACCCTTTCACAACTGCGGATAAATAAGAATGTTACAAGCATGTGATGCTCCTGTAAACTCACCTGGGGCAAGTAACAGGTGTGGGCAATATAGAAATCACACCTGAAAGCAGATAAAAAGGAGAGACGTTCACTTAACCTTTGCATTGTGTGTCTGTCTGTGCCACACTAAGCATGGACAACAGAAAGAGGAGACGAGAACTGTCTGAGGACCTGAGAACCAAAATTGTGGCAAAATATCAACAATCTCAAGGTTACAAGTCCATCTCCAGAGAACTAGATTTGCCTTTGTCCACAGTGCGCAACATTATCAAGAAGTTTGCAACCCATGGCACTGTAGCTAATCTCCCTGGTCGTGGACGGATGAGGAAAATTGATGAAAGATTGCAACGCAGAATAGTCCGGATGGTGGATAAGCAGCCCCAAACATGTTCCAAAGACATTCAAGCTGTCCTGCAGGCTCAGGGAGCATCAGTGTCAGCGCGAACTATCCGTCGACATTTAAATGAAATGAAACGCTATGGCAGGAGACCCAGGAGGACCCCACTGCTGACACAGAGACATAAAAAAGCAAGACTACAGTTTGCCAAAATGTACTTGAGTAAGCCAAAAGCCTTCTGGGAAAACGTCTTGTGGACAGATGAGACCAAGATAGAGCTTTTCGGTAAAGCACATCATTCTACTGTTTACCGAAAACGGAATGAGGCCTACAAAGAACAAAACACAGTACCTACGGTAAAATATGGTGGAGGTTCAATGATGTTTTGGGGTTGTTTTGCTGCCTCTGGCACTGGGTGCCTTGACTGTGTGCAAGGCATCATGAAATCTGAGGATTACCAAAGGATTTTGGGTCGCACTGTAGGGCCCAGTGTCAGAAAGCTGGGTTTGCGTCCAAGATCCTGGGTCTTCCAGCAGGACAATGACCCCAAACATACGTCAAAAAGCACTCAGAAATGGATGGCAAAGAAGCGCTGGAGAGTTCTGAAGTGGCCAGCAATGAGCCCAGATCTAAATCCCATTGAACACCTGTGGAGAGATCTTAAAATTGCTGTTGGGAAAAGGTGTCCTTCCAATAAGAGAGACCTGGAGCTGTTTGCAAAGGAAGAGTGGTCCAAAATTCCGGGTGAGAGGTGTCAGAAGCTTATTGATGGTTATAGGAAGCGACTGATTTCAGTTATGTTTTCCAAAGGGTGTGCAACCAAATATTAAGTTAAGGGTGCCAATACTTTTGTCCAGCCCATTTTTGGGGTTTTGTGTGACATTATGTCATATTTGCTTTTCTGCCTCTGTTTTATATTTGTTCCAATACATACAAAGGGAATAAACATGTGTATAGCAAAACATGTGTTAATGCAATACCTTTTTTGTGTGAAATACTTGATTTTCAGGAAAAATATCAAGGGTGCCAACAATTTCGGCCATGACTGTACATACACATACATTTCAAAAATATTATAACAGTTTCTAAGAATGTGCTTACAGTGCACATATCCTAAGAGCTTTTTTACGTATAAAGTTACTTGTCTATCTTTAATGCTGAACTTTTGCTTCAATGATTTGGGTCACAGACCTAGAAAAAGTATACACATCAGGAAAATCAGAAGCCCTTTTCTGCATATTTGTTCTGGGTTAGTAACACAAAATATTGAAACAAAATGGTCAGCCAGGCAACTAGCATTTACAGGTTGAAATGACAACAATAGCAACCTCTAAGTTTCCTTCAGGGGATATTTCTTTAAAATACAACCTAGTAAATGGAGACAGAATAGTTTGTGTATCTCCAAAGCAGTAAAATTGCTGCACTTTTTTTTTAAAGCGTATAATGAATAGACCAGATGTCTTATTAAAACATTCTCTATGCAGTAGGCAGCTGTTCATGCATAATGATGATGCGGTTGCATGATCTTGGGAGAAGCCAAGTAGATTTGGCCTTTAAGTGGTTGTAAACCCTTACATATACCCACTGATATGAGTAGTAGGTGATGTACAGAGATGAAACAAATTCTCCTGCATAAGTCTTTACTGTTTATCTTCAGCCCACTAACCTCTGCAGTCTTCCAAAACACACATTTTACATAGCATCTCTCTACAGCAGAAAGCAGGGGATGGGGATATAATGTCACACACTGCAGAGCTAGAGCACAGAGCTGAGTGTAATCTAAGACCTGATTGAAGGAATGTGACACATACCCCACTTCACAGGCTCAGAAAAACAGAGCAGAGGGTATGAGTCATCTGCTGTGTGCTGGGTGGAAGTCTGTGTGTTGAGGGGATTGGCTGTGTGCCGAGGTGTCCACCTAATCTATTAGGAATGAGTCATGCAGATAGCAGAGAGAGATCAGAGAGAAACCAGGCTAGGTGCTTGGGTTTCAGGTTAGTATACATTATAGAGGGATGTGATTTGTTCATTTTTCATGTCTGAGGTTTAAAACCATTTTAAAGGTTAGCTCATATGACATCAGTTAACATAAATATACAAATATGGGCTGAAATGCCCAATATTAGAATGTGCAGACCATCACACTCTTGGCTTTATGCCAGACAGTAGATAAATTATGCAGGGTATTCTTCCTATCCATGGCTACCCATCTACATAATCTGCAGTGAGCTGAGGACCATCTGCACTAATGGAACCCTGATTCCAACTGCACCACCACAATTCACACAGTCAGTATGTATTACAGGAATTATGTTCTTTTCAGCATGCAGTTAATAGGTTATTCCTGATGAATTGGAAGCTAGCTTTTTTTCTCCTCCATGTTAGGAGGGACAGTTGCTTAAAATTAATAAATATTAAAATATGGAGAAAGAATAGAAAATATGCAGATATTTCAGTAGCTTTAACATAACACTGTTTTTGTGAAGCAACAGTGAAGAGACAGCTCTAACTTCTACTTCAGGCCAGGCGCTCCTGATTTCTTCATACAAATATTGGAACAATTTGGTTTACAACACTGGGGTTAACTTTTCAGGCTTAATGCTCCGGTGGGCCAAATGTTTCACTAACTTCCAACAGCGTTTTGGATCTACAGTATGTTGATTATAGTCTGATTTACCACAGCCACCTCTGATTTATCACTGCAATCCAGCCACCATTTTTCTAAACATTGCTACTAAGTCCCGCATAATGTATGTATTTCTTTCCCATTTTGTCCAAGGTGGAGCAGCGTTAGTGCTGTATGCCAATTCTAAGGATGACAAATTTTGTTGGCTCGGTGATCATTTTTCCTGTTCCTCTTTATGAAGAGTCACAGCTAGTCTCTACACTTCAATAAAATGCTACTTCAGGAGAATTTCTATTTTCCTTTTCAGGTTTCTTTTTTTTTAGTGCAGCACTTTTAAGTCCCCAACCGGACTGATCTTTAATCACTTCCCCACCCCGCAGCAATTATTTTACTTTTCACCCACATTCAAATTTCCTTTTTAAAATATTACTTAGAACATTTAGAAAGGAGGTATATATTTTCTGACTGTAGAGGCCCTATAGAATAAAAGGATGATAGTTGCAATTTTTATATGTTCAGCAACATTTGCACAACTGTGTATCAAATCTATATTTTCAGGAAAAAGTACAGTAAAATAAATTTCAGTGCACACAAGCACAATTTAATCCTAAAATGTGTACAAAATAAAATATTAAATAGTGTTAAGCAATTAGACACCAAATAAGTCAAGCCTCAAAACTGTATGTGCTTGCAAAATGGGAAAGTATGACAGCACCCAAAATGATCAATAAGTGGCATTTTAATTGCCCTAACAGCTCACCAGTTTAGAGTTAACCATAAATGATGGGCCTAGAATTACTTTTCCGACTCTGGTGATGATACTCATTTTTTGCGCAATCGTTTACATACTCTTGCGTGATCTATGTTCATGTTTGCATTCATATGTGTATGCGTGGTGCAACAGGGTTGCTTTTTTTAATGTATTTTATTATATTTTACATTTTTTAACACTTTATTCTTTTTTTTACTTTTTTAACTCCATATGTGATAGCATTTGGCAGGTGACATGTACTATTTATTTGGAAATCAGGAGTCTATTAAACCCTTAATGTTTTCCCTATCCTCTGATCCAGAAGATAAAGTACAAGGCTATGCTCAATCTACTGTTTATCTGGCATTTAAACTGGGATTTTCACAGATCTGAACCAGGAAACACTCAGAGCTGAGTTCTTCCAGGTTCTTAATCAGCAGAGCAGATCAAGGAATGGATGTTTACAAATTCCCATCCTCACCATCCAGACAGCATTTGATGTGGTCCTGAACTCCCAGGAGGTGTGGGAAACCAAGGAAATGACTGAGTTGGGGGGCATGGACTTAGACTGCTCTACAGCCACCCAGTACACTTTTATAGCAAAGTCCTGAGCCTGCTGCAAAAAACTGAAACAAGCTCAGTCGTGTGCTTGTTTGACCCTCTTCAGACACTAGTCACATCCAAAGAATTTAAGAGGTTAAACTGATTTTCTGAATTATTTTCTGAGGACCTGCTTCCTCTGCTTTTCTGAAAGCCTTAATGAAATTGTGCAGCAAATTTACAAATTGCAGCGTTGTCTCCTCCTGAACCCTATTAATCAGCTTCCATAAAGCACATAGGTTCGAGAGGTGTCACTGGAAATGTCCTCCTTTGTCTAAGGAGGAGAGTGTTTATAGAGGTGTATGCAATTTGGTTCTTCATGCATGTCCTTCTAATGATTGTAAAGCCAGATCTACATTTTAGGATAGAGTAAACTCGCATGTTCTGAAAGTTTTTTTCAGTCCATATGCTAAGTCATCCAGAGGAATTTTGTAGCCATTGAACCTATAGATGCTGATTTCTATAGAAATTAGTACAGACACGGCAATGTCACAAGCAGGACAACAGAAGATTATTCTGACTGCTGACACCAAACTGTTGCAGGAACTATATGGTAACAATATTTTGTTTATTATGAAGATAATAAAAGTTTCCTAAAGAATTGGCAGCTAGTGTTAATTCTCTTCCATGTTAGGAGGGGTAATTATATAAAGTTACAATATGGAAAAAGAACAGAAAATATTCAAGATTTTTCTGTAGTTATAACAAAACTGCTCTGTGATGCAGGAGTGAAAGAACTGGCTCTCCCTCTTACTTCAGGCCAGGGGCTTCTAATACTCTCACAAAAGTATTGGAAGCTCTATGCTTTTTCTAATGAACCACCTCCATCATTGGGCTGTTGCTTGCACACTGTTCTCATATGTCATATGTGTATTTACATATATATATATATATATATATATATATAGTATATACATTAAATGGGACATTAAATTATGTTGTGGTTGGTTACCCTCTATATTCATGTTTTGCATGTTGCAATGGAGAAGATCAGATCGAACATAACACCATGGTATAATTCTAAACTGACAGTTGGACAACCATGAAAAACAGCCAGGAAGAAATCATAGTGGTGTATTCTTTTTGAAATTCAGTCACTTGTAAAAGTAGCCTATAGTAGTCTTTGTAACACAGCAGCAGTTTTGTAATTCTAAAATGGAAATACTCTCTAATGGTTTCTTGTGACATGGAAACCAGTCTATAAATTTAATGCAGCACAGTAGCCCTTTAACAGTGTTTAGTAACATGGCAATTCTCTCCAACATAATAGAAGGTAAATTAAGGTTGTTGGTAGGGTTGTGATTACTGATACTGTAGACGTTTTTCTGTCCAATTAATATTTGTGCTTACCTTTTTTATGCTTTTACTCTCATGGTCAATTTTCTTTCATTCCCCAATGCTGGTGCCTTCTCTGCAACCCACACTTATGGACAATTATGGGCAGCACAGTGGCTACATGGTTAGCACTTCCACCTGGCAGTACTAAGATTGTTGGTTCAAATCCCAACCATGACACCACCTGCCTGGAGTTTGCATGTTCTCCCTGTGCCTGTGTGGGTTTCCTCTGGGTACTCTGGTTTCCTCCCACTCTCCAAAGACATGCCGGTAGGTTAACTGGCTCCTGTCTAAATTAGCTCTAATATGTATGTGTATGAAAGTAAGTAGGGGACCTTAGCTTGTACACCACTTGAGGGTTAGGGACTGATGTGAATGTATAAAATATATATATATATATATATATATATATATATATATATATATATATATATACAGTTGCAAGAAAAAGTATGTGAACCCCTTGGGATTACGTGGAGTTTTGTATGAATTGGGCATAAAATGTGCTCTGAACATCATCTAAGTCACAACAATAGAAGAACACAGTCTGCTGAACATAATACTACACAAACATTAGATGTTGCCATGGTTTAATTGCACATGACTTGTAAACATTCACAGTGCAGGGAGGAAAAAGTATGTGAACCTTTGGACTTAATAACTGGTTGACCCTCCTTTGGCAGCAATAACCTCAACCAAACGTTTCCTGTAGTTGCAGATCAGACCTGCACAACGATCTGGAGTAATTTTGGACCACTCCTCTTCACAAAACTGTTTCAGTGTAGCAATATTCTTGGGATGTCTGGTGTGAATCGCTCTCTTAAGGTCATGCCACAGCATTTCAATCGGGTTGAGGTCAGGACTCTGACTGGGCCACTCCAGAAGGCGTATTCTGTGCTGTTGCAGCCATTGTTTTGTTGAATTACTTGTATGCTTTGGGTCATTGTCCTGTTGCATCACCCATCCTCTGCAGAGCTTCAGTTGGCGGACAGATGGTCGTACGTTTTCCTGCAAACTGTCTTGATAAACTCTGGAATTCATTTTCCCATCAATGACAACAATCCGTCCAGGCCCTGAGGCAGCAAAGCAGCCCCAAACTATGATACTCCCTCCGCCATGTTTTACAGTGGGGATGAGGTTTTGATGTTGGTGTGCTGTGCCTTTTTTTCTCCGCACATAGTGTTGTGTGTTCTTCCCAAACAACTCAATCTTGGTTTCATCTGTCCACAGTATATTTTGCCAGTAGTGCTGTGGAACATCCAGGTGCTCTTTTGCAAATTTCAAACGTGCTGCAATATTCTTTTTGGACAGCAATGGCTTCCTCCGTGGTGTCATCCCATGTACTCCATTCTTGTTTAATGTTTTCCTTATTGTAGATGTGTCAACAAAAATGTTAGCATGTGCCAGAGATTTCTGTAGGTCTTTAGCTGACACTCTGGGATTCTTCTTTACCTCATGCAGCATTCTGCGCTGTGCTCTTGCAGTCATTTTTACAGGACGACCATGCCTAGGGAGAGTAGCAACAGTGCTAAACTTTCTCCATTTGTAGACAGTCTGTCTTACCGTGGACACATGAACATCAAGGCTTTTGGAGATACTTTTGTAACCCTTTCCAGCTTTATGCAAGTCAACAATTCTTGATCGTAGGTCTTCTGAGAGCTCTTTTCTGCGAGGCATGGTTCACATCAGAAAGTGCTTCTTGAAACCAGTAAACCCAAAACAGGTGTGTGTTTTTTAAGGGCAGGACAGCTGTCAGCAACACATCCAATATCATCACACTGATTGGAGTCAAGGTTGGCTCACTCCTGGCTCCAATTAGCTCTGGGAGAAGTCATTAAGCTAGGGCCTCACATACTTTTTCCTCCCTGCACTGTGAATGTTTACATTTTATGTGCAATTAAACCATGGCAACATCTAGTGTTTGTGTAGTATTATGTTCAGCAGACTGTGTTCTTCTATTGTTGTGACTTAGATGATGTTCAGAGCACATTTTATGCCCAATTCATGCAAAACTCCATGTAATCCCAAGGGGTTCACATACTTTTTCTTGCAACTGTATATATATATGTAAAGGGCTGCGTAAACTGACAGTGCTATATAAGTACCTGTAACAAATAAATAATTGAGTCTTGACACTGCTAGTCAGTGTATCTGAGCTCCGTATCATCTGCTACAGTCCTTTTTGCTAGCAGTCAGTCCGTTACAGTCTACTACCAGTCAATCCTGCCACAGTCTGCCACAAGTGCAGTCCTGCTACAGTCCTCTATGGTCTTCTCCCATTGTGTCTCACTTCCAGTGCAACCAAGTACCTACCCTACACAGCCACTTTCTCAGTTCTATAGGCACCTATTCCCTTCTGTGAGAACCTTTTGGGTGAACTGGGGGTAACGTTCAGTTATGTTCAAACTCATATGAGGGGGTCCCTGGCAGAACACTAGCTCTCTCTTAGACTCCACACTGAGGGAAATCAGTAGTTTTGAGGTGACAGTCATTCATAGAAGTAACCCAAGCCTGTGATATTTACAGTGCTTTACTATGATAAAGTAGGTAATATATAAACTTGATCACCATTTAGGTTAGGCAGAGGGAATAAAAGTGTTTGTGTTTCCAGTGGCAACATCTCAGACTACAGCAATATTTTTTGAAGGTCTGTGAGCACAATGATTGGTAGTGTTTGGTATGATTTTAAGACGGATGTGTTGTCATTTTATAAAATCTTTCTTAATAGTAGATGCACTAATGGCACCAATGTCATAGAGCATTATGGGTTTTCTAAAGAGAGAGCACAGCAGGAGCTCTTATATTTCTTACTATTCCTTTGTAATTGACACTGCTTAAAGCCCGGTCTGAACAGAAAAGATGACATGGATGAGTTACCCCTCTGACCAATACTATTTTGTGTAGATTTGATCTTGAGCTACTGAGCTCTGTAAACAATGATCTTTTAACAAAGCATCTAAAGTCACCCTAGTGAGCTTCTGAAAAGGAGCCAAGAGCTTTTCCTACTCAAAATGTAATACTAATTATTCATATGCAATACATATTAATTACAATGAAAAACATTTGTTAAAATAATATTTTAGTGCCAAACATACAGTAATAAAATAATAGGTAAATAAATATAATTGAAAGTAAACCTTAAGACATAGACTGAGCCTTAGACTTAACTGTTTACCTGGCCCTTATAAATGAACCCTTAATGCTTAAATCTTGCCCAAATGTTTTACCTAACAGCCATAGCTGTGAATTCAGAATTAGACCCCTAGGATCAAACCTTAATATTAACCCTCAAACTTAATCATCCTTAGATATTTTTCAATAGGTTGTTATTAAAATTTTAACATAAGACAATAATACAGTCATTATCAAACAGATGTCAAAATAAAAAAAGAGGGAGGGAGAGGGAGAAAAGAGGTTTGTGCACCTTGCAGTACAATCCAGGACCAGATTGTGACCATCATACTACATATAAGCTAAAAGAACCAAGTCTAACAGGCAGGCCCTACAAGATAGAGCAATAGTACGCCAAGGTTGTGGGGTTTAATAAATGTGGCCTCCGAATCGCAAAAGACAATTGAAGATACCACTATGAATGAACGTTACAGTGAGGTGTAGACCAAACCATCTTAGTTTCACAAAGAGGTGAGGGAGAAAGAAAGTCAGGAGACATTCCGAATACCACTAGGGGCTGAACCATGCTCCCTTAAACATATGAAGGTGAGGGGGCTCCAAGCTCTCCCCAATCATCTTTCGATCTTAACTCCTGACCCCAAGCATAACCCCAACGTATCCACTAATTCATTCCTTGTAATCTATTATTAAGTTGTATATTGCCCTGTCTGAAAGTATCACTTCATCTTGTGCAGGATCAGAAATGAAGCCACCTGATCACCAACCAACTGATTCAGATAGTACCTTTTTTCTAGTGCAGCCGAGAAAATGTAAAGGAATATATTAATTTTCAGTATTTTTCAGCATAAGCGTATTCTTCCTATAAAACTGGGGTTCGGTTATGCTCAGTGTTGTGGAATAAAATGCTGTGCATTACATGATGAGGTTAGATGTTGTTATTGTAATAAAAGGTGACACTATGGCTTGACAGTGTCTATTCAAATGTATGCTGCTTTTTGCTGAAAAACCAAATAATGCGTCACCTCAGTTCATTTAGACAATCAAGCTTCTTCTAGTTACAGTATGTTGGTTTGGAGAGGCTTTTAACATTTGGATTCTAAAAATAGCCAAAGACTCCAGGCAGAAGTATTATCTGTTTCTTATTGTGTAAGTAAAACCTCAGTGATTAATATTTATACAGCAACCCCGGATTACAGTAGGAAGTCTGTGTACCCTAGTTGGCATCATTAGCTGGATAATTTTTTTTCTTGCTATCAGAGAAGATGCTTGAAGCTTGCAAAATAATTGGTTGTAGCTTTGTACATTGCATGTTTAGATGTGCAGGAGATTTATACATATACGTAAAGAAAAAAAGCAGGAACAAAATTCTTAGACGTGAACTGATGTTACCAGATTTCTTAAACTTATAAATTTTAATAAAAAAATGAAAAATATGTATAGAAAGCGAGGCAAAATGTAGTTTTATTTTTTTATTAAAAAATAATCAGCTGAATTCTTAAATGGAAAACCAATAACAATTCACTGAGCTGAAGTCAGACCAGTACAAAATTATTATTGATGGGTTGATATAGGTTACTGAACATAATGAAATACAGAAATAATGTAAATCCTAAATGGATGACATTCAGTTTGTTAAAACACTAAGCATTATAAACAATTGTAATTTTTCCCATAAAATACTGTTTTTTGCTTTTCTCATTCTTTTTTCACATTTCAGTTCTGTTTTCTTCCAGCTTCTTTTAGCCACTTCCTGTCTACATGCAGTCACTCCAGAATTAGCTATACATCATTGTTCTGGACTGGCTTCTTGGTGATGGCAAGGGTAGATTATGACTGTTCAATGTGTGTCTTGTAGTTCCACTGGGGTACTCATAACAGGCTGACATAGGAGGAGTACATTGGGGAACCAATTGTTTTGCCATAGCAGGAAGTACCTGAACCATGAAAGATAATCAAAGATTATTAAAAATTCAAGATTATTCAAGAATTCAAGATTCAAGAGGGCAATCTGCAATCCAAAAGGGAGGGGCAAGTAATACAAAAGATAAAAGCTGTGAGGGAATGAGTTGATGGAGAAATTATTTAAGTTCAGTTGTTAGGAAGAGGCGGGATAGGCTTGCTTTAAATCTCCACTTTTGCAGCAATATTGCAATAATACCTACTTTCTATTTGTTACATGTTCTCATTTACATAGCAAAACTTATCGGGAAAAAAAACATTGTTCACGTTTTACTTACTTTTTTCTGACACCAACTCTGAAGGGGGCTTGGGAGGTAAGGTTTACACTAATTAACCCTGTTAACACTGGCAGATAGCAATTTCAATTGTAAATTAGATGTGAACACTGTCCTAAAAATTATTAACCTCCCTAGCGGTATGATTATGTCAGTATTTCTGTGCTCAAAGCAGTACATTGTTTTCAATGGAAATATGTTTTTTTTTTTATTGTAGGCCTGTAATTCTTAGGAATTACTCACTGAAATCTGTCTGAACAAGAGTCTAGTAAACATCCCTGGTATGATAAAATTTGAAACACAAAATCATAAACTTTAATATAATAAATAATTATAAAAATAATAATATATTTAATTCAATAATGTAATCAAACCAAAAACACTGAAATTTGAAATAGAGCGCCAATTTTGCACATCACTGAGCTCAGTCACAAAATCGTTTTCAGTGTCTGATAACAAATTTCCCCACAGATCACTATCACAATTCTGCAAGTGGTTCTAATTTACTATCAATGTTCTCTAGCTGGTCTAAAACCGCTTTTTACCTAAAGGGATGCTTTTTGGATGCCATGGACGTTTCTCAGTTTCCAGGCAGAAAGAATGGTAAAAATGCAGGCAGGGCACAGGACAAAGCACTAGGGACAAAATGTATGTGAAATGGTTTGTTACAGTAATGTAATACTATCAGATTTTAGTGTATTGAGTGAATGTCAAATTTTTACATTTTTGAAATTCCCATTGGTTCTGCCCCCCGTATGTACCGACGCTCGCAGGGAATGGAACCCGGAAGACAGATGCTGGCATCGATCGGAGGACATGGCCGGGAATGCTGCAGGGGGGGCATAGCAGGACCGCGGGACAAGGTAAGTGCTCGAGGGATCGCTGGAGAAGCGCTGCAGCGTAATCCCGAGTGTAGCTCGGGATTACCTCTTCTGGTACCGAAAGTTCACCCCAAGCTACGCTCGGGATTACCGCTAGGCAGGTTAAAGATCTAGAAGCTAGTCTTTTGCATTGTATGTTAGTGGAAGAATTTCAATGTTTCTCTTTTTGTCAGGGGTGGCAGATTGAGTTTCCTCTCAATTCAAATTGTTCAGATTTCACAGTAGCTTGCAGTCTTTCAGGTATGGCATGTACATAGAAACACATAACAAACATATAAGTAGAGTTTTCTGAAATTTGACTACAAAAGTGGAAATACACTTTAAGAGATGAGTTTTAAAGAATGGTGTAAAGGCAGACAGAGTAGGATATAAGCAGGATTGATTGGTGAAGAGAGTTGTCTCTGGAAAAGTCCTGGATGCATGCATGGGAAGAGTTGACAAGAGAACTGGAGAGTAGGAGGTTTTGGAAGGAATGAAAAAGATGGTTTAAGTGAAATTTTGAGACATGTTTGTTGGTGTAGCTTTGTGTAGAGTTTTGCACGGCTCTGTATGTTGTTGTTAAGGTTTTGAAGTTTATTCTCTTGATGAGCGGGAGCCATTGAAGAAATTTGCAGTGAGGGGTACCATTCACTGAGTGGTTGGCACAGTGTAGTCTGTGTGCAATAGTTAAGGCAAGAAATAATGAAAGAGTGACTTAAAACTTAGTGGCACCATTGGTTAAGAAGGGGCACATTTTAGAAATATTATTGAGGTGAAGGCCACATGTTTTGGACTGTGACTGTATTTTGGGCTGGAAGGATAGGTCAGTGTCCAGGATTGCACCTAGCAATTGGCACGAGGGGCGAGACTAATAGTTGTGTGATTGAAAAGTCAGTGGAGGGGGAATGGGAGGAGTAAATATAATGAGCTCAGTTTTAGAAAGATTTAGTTTAGGAAGTGGTGTGACAGCCATACTGATATGTCAGTTAGTAAGTTACAAATGAGCTAGGAAACTGAAAGAGTGAGGTGAAGAGTAGAAAGATAGATTTAGGTCTCTTCAGCATAGAGATGGCATTAGAAGCAATGGGAGTTTATTAACTGAGCAAGGGAGTAGATGTAGATAGAACATAGAAGGGGTTCAAGGATAGAGCTTTGGTGGACCCCTACTGGAAGATGAAGAGGAGAGGAGGCTATGGAGTTCTATTAAACTAAAGGAGTGCTTACAAAGGTAGGGCGAGAGCCAAGAAAGAGCAGCCTTGGAGGCCAAGGGGGTGGAGTTTTTTTTCAGGAGCAACAGGTGGTCAATTGTATCAAAAGCAGCAGAAAGGTCTAATTGTATGGTTAAGGAGTAGTGTCCATTCTTTTTAGCAGCTAGTAGGTCAAAAGTGAGTTTTAGTAGGTTTCTGTGGATTAAAACCACACTGTAAGGGGTTTAGAAGTATGTTGTCAGTGATTTAGGGGCTAAGATGAGTTCACTTACAGATTATATACCACCTAGGCCCTCCAACCCCTTCATCCAGTCACAGGTGCAGGTGCTTCTGGAAACTGTCACCTTTCCCCAGACTCAGCGGCATAGTCAAGGCCACACTCTGTTCTCCTTCAGGCCAAACACTTTGATGTTTAAGTTCCAACATGAAAACTGATACTCCAACCCACTTTTTCCTGTAATGCCTTTTCCCCCACCAAGCATTTCTGAGACTTTTTGTTTAAATCCATTTAAATCCATATTTTTTGCTAGAAAATTACTTATAACCCTCAAACATTTTATATATATATATTTTTTAGCAAAGACCTTAGAGAATGAAATGGCGATCGTTGCAATTTTTTATGTCACATGGCATTTGCGCAGCAGGTATTCAAACGCAATTTTTTGGGAAAAAAATAAACTTTAGTGAATTTAAAAAAAACAAACAAAACAATAAATAGATATCTAACATGTCACACTTTAAAATTGCACACACTTGTGGACTGTCCACAGACTACGGTACTTAAAAATCTCCACAGGCAACGCTTTGAACATTTTTACAGGTTACCTGTTCAGAGTTAAAGAGGAGGTCTAGTGCTAGAATTATTGCTCTCGCATTCATGGCGATACCTCACATGTGTGCTGCGAACACTGTTTACCTTCATTTATTTTTATTATCACTTTTATTCCTACTTGTATAAAACAGGAAGGTTTTCATGATACCCAGTTTCTTAGTAAGCTAAATGTCATTCGGTTAGTTTTCCATTTACTTTTATCACTTTACTTCTGTTGCTGTTAATAAGCCCGATCACCAGGTGTCTGAGCTGAGCCACCATGACCATTTGGAGGCAACAGCTCTGATCCCTTTTTTAAAAGGGACCCTCTCACCACCCAGTGCCTAAGATAAAGCTGTAATGTGAATGTGCTCATAATATAAAATGTGTGGCTACCTTTCTTTTAAGTATTTCTGCTGAAAATGTACCGCAAACAGGGCCAATGCTATCAAACAGTTCTAGCCTGATGTTACAGCTCCTCCAACCCTGACATTACCTATGTAGCAGTGGCCTAGTAAACCTCATTTTATCTGCATAGATTAGTTTTGCATGAGGTATCTCCAGCTGTTGCCGAGAGCACAGGTGACACCAAGGTTGGATAGGAGGAGATGTGGCATCGACAAGGCTTTGACACTTTGAGAAATATGGAGTGGGTGATAGGGTCTCTTTAATGTTTTTTAAAAAGTTGCATAGCGGTAAGAAGTGAACAATAAAAAAAGTTGTATTTCACCAAATCAACCTAGGAAATTCATGAGCTTATTACATTATGTAAGTCTTCTGCTGATTTTGGAAAATCTGAAAAAATTTGCAATGATTCATAAGTTGAAATTAAAACAGTCTGGAATGGTTTAGCATGTGAGGTGATATGATTTAATCTCATGCAGCATGTTCAAATTGCTTTCAGTGATAGAGTTTCCACCTTAGCCCTAGTCACCTCCAATGTCCACTAAAAAAACGTCTAGAGAGGAAGCTAGCACCTTTATTTGGAGCTCAACTATGACTGCTGTGTGATATCTCAGTTGCTATGAAACTGGAGTGATATCATCATGTGAGTTATTCTACCTTCAGTGATCATTCATCCTGAAGGCAGCTAATCTCATGGGTTTAAAACTCGGGAGTACTGGAGCTTTGGGTTAATGAACAACCTGATCTACCATTTATACAGCAGGGCCTTTATTTTTGTTCTTTAATACATGGCCTTTAATATTGATAAAACAAATGTACAGCATGGTAAGAGAAATCTCAGAACACATTTTTGCCTTCTATTCCCTAGTCATGAATCAGTTTTACTTTTCTTTTTTAATCTTTAGTAATACCTAAGAAACATTTTTTGTCTTTAGGCAGTGTTGTCATTATTACTTTTATTATTGAATAGTGTTGTTCACTCCTCACCCCCTCAATCTTTCAGTTCAACATCTTATTTTCGATTTTTCTTTCTTTACTGTGCCGAACACTTCACACTGATTGTTCATAATGACCTTCTGAAGTTATACAGCTTGTCGTAGCCTAACAGAGGATGCTAAGGTTATTTAAAAGCTTTTTTTGTGTGTTAATTGTTCCTCTGCCTATCACAGTACAAATATTTAACAGTAAACGTTTGTACTGCAAATTGTTGTCTAATGACAAAGCAATATATACATGTACATACTATTTATTATAATATTTACTAATAATGGCTCTCTGGATTATAGAATGCATGACTTCTATTGTTCAATAAGTACAAAAGAACCCTATTGATTCTGCCATAAATATTGTCAGTTGATAACTTCATGTACATGTACTAATAACTGTAATCCTGAAGCGAATGATAGAAGAAGAAAACACTACCAGTATTGGATGTACTGAAACAGCCAAATCCTCCAAATGCACTCATAAAAACAAATATATGCAATATTTAGACAGCGCTCATATAAAAGGATAGATTGACTACGTATGTGTGTTCTGTAGATAAACACATATTTCACCCAAAATTGAACAAACTTGTTGCTCCTGCTACATTGTATGGACTAATCAGTACAAAAATATCACGTTACTCCCCACAGATCACATGCAAATCTGAACCCTATTGAAGTCTACGGGAGCTTCTCTGTAGCTCACATCCAGCCGCTTCTCTGCTTGGACCAGCCTGTTTAATTTAGCTGTCCACTCCTTGTGCAGTTGTTCCCCAAATAACAGCACCTGCACCTCATACTGTGACTAGTACCTTCCCTGGATGGAGGAGAGAATATTTCCTAGTGGTGGTGCTCACGGGCCAGCACTTCCTTTCAGAGTTGCCAGTGGACAGAATCATACCATCCCAGCAGGACCTACACCGACACAGGTCCCCTGTTCTGCATTCGCATCTCTCACAGCCTCCTTCTGGATTTCTCTTTCATGGGGGCTGGTATCTGCACCTCTCCTCTCCTGCTAACCGGACTTCGAATCCCGTTGGTGGATGTCCCAGACTACAGGAAGCATCCCCTGCCTGGGTGTGTCCGCCAAACAGTGCCTCCTCCCCTCCGAACCGTTCCAGCAGTCCAAAAGCTAATACTAGCCCTTTACCACAAGCATCATACACAAGCAAGATGTTGAGGTAAAAACCAAAGGAATCCCTTTATTGAACAGAAATACATGTTTTTATACTCCCCATATGAACAATAAAAACAAATGATACACATTGGGATAAACATCCCATAAGGTAACGACATAAAGTTGACACAAGACTAATCCCATCATGTAGGAACCTCCAGGAGGATTAGCCAACAGACAGAAACAATAGGTGACTCAATTAACTTAATTAACAAAGGTAGAAAGACACAACAGTAAACACATAAAACCTTAATAAACAGATTACAGCAGGAGACCTCAGCATTAGGTTGTTTTGGCTGAATATATTAACATCTGCTCTGAGTCTCTGAGATCAAGAGGAGGTTGAAGCAGTCAATGCTGGTTTGGGCTGTCTACACCCCAACAAAACACAGAGGCCCCAAATCTGTATCCAAGTCCTCCAGTTGTCAGAGTCTGTGTGTTTCGGGGAGACATGGACTTGAATCTGAAGTAAAACTACTCCAAAGGCCCCCCCAGGTACACACCTCTTAAAGAATAGAGCCCCCTCAAATGCCAGGGCCCATGGTCAGTAGGCAAGAGGCTAGCCTGCAGTCCCCTCCAAAAGCCCCTGCGCTGGCTGGGTCTGTCACAAGCTGAAAAAAATGGTAATGGCCATTTCCTAGACTAATAAGCAATGGACTGGCAAACAAATGGCATAGAATGCTGGGCACTGCTCCATTTAGCAGGGAGAGGCTGATTTTAACAATGGTTTAACTGAAAAATTAGAAATGCAAAAAACCTTCAATTAACATGCCTGCAGGATGTGAAGTAGTGCCTCTGTATGATGTATGCACCTCCCCTTTGACATCTGATGTCATCCCCTTTCTCCAGAACTGTTACCCAGCTTCCTGCATCGCTGTACGCTCCACACTTGCTACACAACCACAGATGCTTCCTGTCATCACTCTGTAATATCTGTCTGCTTTCCTGACAAACACTGCTAGCACTCTAAGTCCATCCGGCAGTTTTTTATTGAAGCCTTTTTTGGGCTAAGTTGCCTACCTCAATGAGATACATATGAGTGTATATGCTATTTTACCCCTTTTTATTTTTGTTTCCAATATTTTTATTAAGAAGAATATAGAATTGCAACACATCTTTGACTGTTCACAAATTCAAACAAGTGCTTTGTAACAGAATTAAATAAAGAAACTGTATAGAGGATCACTGTTAGGAATCAATGAGGCGTGTGTTAACACATTTGGGATGCCTGTAGCAGTCATTATGATAATAACTAGTACCATACAGGGCCCATTGAAACACCCAATCATAGAAAGAAAGCCAAAGTGGCCATCAGTGGGCAATGATAATTTCCCCGACACTCTGGGAAACAAGGTCAAGGGAAGAGAAAAAGAGAGAAATGGCAAATGACAGCTCCTGGCTTCTTACTTCTGTTTGTCAACAAATCGGCCAGGGATTCCCTTAATCTATACCAGACCCTTATCCTAGATGAGATGCACACAAACACAAAAAGGCCATGAGGTTTTCCTTGAAAATACATACCAGATGCTTATCTTTGATGATGGTCTGGTATGGATGTCAAGGGGGACCCCACAAACAATGGCATGGAGTCCTTCCTAATTTCCATACCAGACACGTAAGTGAGCATGTGCCCCCAGCTTCCCCTGAACCATATCAGGCCACATGCCCTCAAATGAGTGTTTAATTTTCCCAATACCCATGACAAGGGCCTCTTCCTCACAACCCTTGGTGGTTTTGGGGGTTTGTGGATGGAGGGTTTATCAGAATCTGAAAGCCCCCTTTAAACAATAAGAGGTCCTCCAGATACTATACCCCCTAGAGCACTAGCTAGAATACTCCTACTCATTCACAAAAAAAGTAAACAGTAAATACACTTTTTAACACTATTTCTTTAATAAAAAAAGTCAGACAATATAAATCCATCATAAAAAAGTTCAATTCCTGGTTCATTTACTGAAGGAAAGATCAACAAATGGATATTTGTTGAGCTCCCTCTGTCCTACACAGTGACACCCGCCATGCCAGTGGAGTTCAGGATACATAGTGGGAGTAATTCATTCTGGTGCCTGTGTAAGTGTTAGGGCAGCTTTACAGGCCAGAAGTAAAGCCAGCAGTCGGCTGAGAAAGTACACAGTACACACAAATGATGTAAGCTTTATGCTGATGCCAATGAAAGGGTTAGGTCCAGCAGGGGCAATTTTATGAGGTTCAAACATGAAATTTGATTGACATAGCAACATCTTTTTAATAAAAATGACTCACTCCTATCCTGTTTTCCAATCTCGGATTCCCTTAAAAACAAGTATCTCTCAAATGTATATTTTGTGAAATTCTTTATAATTAGAGATGAGCGAATTATTCAAAAATTCGATTCGACTGATTCGGCGAATTCGTGAAAAAATTTCGATTCGAGTCGAATATATTCGCTGCGAATTTAACTTATAAAAGGGTGTTTCTAGGCTTCAGAGAGCCTTTATATTAGTGCAGAACACTGTACCTTTAATTTAAATGCCCTTGGAGTCTGCTGGGGAAGAGAAATAATACTGACAGTCAGTATGACATGCAGATGAGTGCCGTCGATCTTAGAATCACCGCACACTTCACTCATTTGGGCAGTCACGGGGCCAAAACCAGAGTGTGGAGCCACAGTGTGGCGGTGGAGGCAGCAGCAATGGGAGGCCATACAGCACCCTATGACAAAAATGGAAACCACCAGCAGTGTGAGGAGACCTGAAAGTGGCACATGGCAGAGTGTGGCGATGGAGACAGCAGCAATGGGAGGCCGTACAGGGACCCATGACACACTCTGGACCTGGCAGCAGCATGAGGAGGCGGTACAGGGGCCCATGACAGATTACGGGCCTGGCAACAGCATGAGGAGTTGGTACGGGGGCCCATGGCAGATTACGGGCCTGGCAGCAGCAATGGGAGGCCGTACAGGGACCCATGAGAGACTCTGGACCTGGCAGCAGCATGAGGAGGCGGTACAGGGGCCCATGGCAGATTAGGGGCCTGGCAGCAGCTATGGGAGGCCCGTAATCTGCCAGCACCCTATGACAAAAAATGGAACCCACCAGCAGTGTGAAGAGACCTGAAAGTGGCACATGACAGAGTGTGGCGATGGAGACAGCAGCAATGGGAGGCCGTATAGGGACCCATGAGAGACTGTGGACCTGGCAGCAGCATGAGGAGGCGGTACTGGGGCCCATGGCAGATTACGGGCCTGGCAGCAGCAATGGGAGGCCCGTAATCTGCCAGCACCCTATGACAAAAAATGTAACACACCAGCAGTGTGAGGAGACCTGAAAGTGGCACATGACAGAGTGTGGCGATGGAGACAGCAGCAATGGGAGACGGTTCAGGGACCCATGAGACACTGTGGACCTGGCAGCAGCATGAGGAGGCGGTACAGGGGCCCATGGCAGATTAAGGCCTGGCAGCAGCAATGGGAGGCCCGTAATCTGCCAGCACCCTATGACAAAATGGAACCCTGGGCTGGGGCAGGCAGAACTGCCGTATCTTTATCACGGTTTTCCCAGGCCACCGAATGGCGACGCTGCATATGCTGACGCAACACTGTAGTCCCAACATGGGCCCCCTGGCCACGCTTGACTTTCTGGCCACATAGTCGACATACGGCTACGTTTACTTCCTCGGGCGGCTTGACGAAAAATTGCCACACCGCCGAGTAGGAAACTTTGCCCCCGCTACTCCTCACTGGCTGACTGCTGCTTCCTCTGTGCACACCGGCACCACTACTGGCCGTGGTGGTAGGATGCTGTGGAGCTGGTGCTCTACTCCGTGGCCGTTTGCCTCCACTGACACTGCTGCGACCCTGCTGCCTCCTGGCAGCAGCAATGGGAGGCCGTACAGGGACCCATGACACACTCTGGACCTGGCAGCAGCATGAAGAGGCGGTACAGGGGCCCATGGCAGATTACGGGCCTGGCAGCAGCAATGGGAGGCCCGTAATCTGCCAGCACCCTATGACAAAAAATGGAACACACCAGCAGTGTGAGGAGACCTGAAAGTGGCACATGGCATGAGACACTGTGGACCTGGCAGCAGCATGAGGAGGCGGTACAGGGGCCCATGGCAGATTAGGGGCCTGGCAGCAGCTATGGGAGGCCCGTAATCTGCCAGCACCCTATGACAAAAAATGGAACACACCAGCAGTGTGAGGAGACCTGAAAGTGGCACATGGCATGAGACACTGTGGACCTGGCAGCAGCATGAGGAGGCGGTACAGGGGCCCATGGCAGATTAGGGGCCTGGCAGCAGCTATGGGAGGCCCGTAATCTGCCAGCACCCTATGACAAAAAATGGAACACACCAGCAGTGTGTGAGGAGACCTGAAAGTGGCACATGGCAGAGTGTCGCGATGGAGACAGCAGCAATGGGAGGCCGTACAGGGACCCATGAGACACTGTGGACCTGGCAGCAGCATGAGTAGGCGGTACAGGGGCCCATGGCAGATTACGGGCCTGGCAGCAGCAATGGGAGGCCCGTAATCTGCCAGCACCCTATAACAAAAAATGGAACACACCAGCAGTGTGAGGAGACCTGAAAGTGGCACATGGCATGAGACACTGTGGACCTGGCAGCAGCATGAGGAGGCAGTACAGGGGCCCATGGAAGATTAGGGGCCTGGCAGCAGCTATGGGAGGCCCATAATCTGCCAGCACCCTATGACAAAAAATGGAACACACCAGCAGTGTGAGGAGACCTGAAAGTGGCACATGGCAGAGTGTGGCGATGGAGACAGCAGCAATGGGAGGCCGTACAGGGACCCATGACAGACTCTGGACCTGGCAGCAGCATGAGGAGGCGGTACAGGGGCCCATGGCAGATTACGGGCCTGGCAGCAGCAATGGGAGGCCCGTAATCTGCCAGCACCCTATTACAAAAAATGGAACACAACAGCAGTGTGAGGAGACCTGAAAGTGGCACATGGCATGAGACACTGTGGACCTGGCAGCAGCATGAGGAGGCGGTACAGGGGCCCATGGCAGATTACGGGCCTGGCAGCAGCTATGGGAGGCCCATAATCTGCCAGCACCCTATGACAAAAAATGGAACACACCAGCAGTGTGTGAGGAGACCTGAAAGTGGCACATGGCAGAGTGTGGCGATGGAGACAGCAGCAATGGGAGGCCGTACAGGGACCCATGAGAGACTCTGGACCTGGCAGCAGCATGAGGAGGCGGTACAGGGGCCCATGGCAGATTACGGGCCTGGCAGCAGCAATGGGAGGCCCGTAATCTGCCAGCACCCTATTACAAAAAATGGAACACAACAGCAGTGTGAGGAGACCTGAAAGTGGCACATGGCATGAGACACTGTGGACCTGGCAGCAGCATGAGGAGGCGGTACAGGGGCCCATGGCAGATTAGGGGCCTGGCAGCAGCTATGGGAGGCCCGTAATCTGCCAGCACCCTATGACAAAAAATGGAACACACCAGCAGTGTGTGAGGAGACCTGAAAGTGGCACATGGCAGAGTGTGGCAATGGAGACAGCAGCAATGGGAGGCCGTACAGGGACCCATGATAGACTCTGGACCTGGCAGCAGCATGAGGAGGCGGTACAGGGGCCCATGGCAGATTACGGGCCTGGCAGCAGCAATGGGAGGCCCGTAATCTGCCAGCACCCTATGACAAAAAATGGAACACACCAGCAGTGTGAGGAGACCTGAAAGTGGCACATGTTTGGGGCATGATTCATGGCGGATTTAGTCAGTTGTGTCAGGAACTGGTGGTTTGAAATCCAGACTAATCCACGCCTGATTCATTTTCACAAACGTGAGTCTCTCCACACTTTGGGTGGACAGTCGTGTCCTCCGCGGAGTTACAATACCTCCTGCCGCACTAAACACGCGCTCCGATGCCACGCTACTGGCCGGGCATGACAGCCTTTCAAGGGCAAATTCAGCTAGTTGGGGCCAAAGGTCAAGTTTCGTTGCCCAGTAGTCAAGGGGATTGTCTACCTCGGTTGGCAGGGTGCTGTCCAAGTAGGCCTAAGCCTGTTGTTTGAGGTCCTGCTCCAGGTCCACCTGATGCTGCTGCTGCTGCGGCTGGTTAGTAGTTTCCTCACTGCGCTGGTGAAGAAAGCTACTCATCATCGACTGCAGACTGAGGCAGCTGCTGCTGGTGGAGCTGCCACTGCTCCTACCACCCCACCCCTCCCCTGCTGCGATGGCAGCGGAACGCGAGCGCACAGGGCCCTCAGTGTCTGAGGATTGACGTTGGCGCAGAAAGGCAGAGACCAGCTGACTACATAGGTGGTTTTTATAGTACGTTATTTTGGCCTCCCTCTCAGCAGGTGTGAAAAAGGCCACCATTATTGAACGGTAGCGAGGGTCCAACAAGGTGGACAGCCAAAAGTCATCCCTCTGTCTGATGGTTATTATTCGGCTGTCGCTACGCAAGCAACCGAGCATGCTATGGGCCATTTGTGCCAAGGAATGCGAGGGACTCCCTGCCTCCATCTCCACAGCATACTGCCACGGTGCGTCTGGGTCCTCTGTCTCCTCCTCCTCTACCAGATGCTCCTGCTCCTCCACTCCTGTCCGCTGAGTGGAAAAACCACCCATTTCACTCAATAATTCCTGAGCACCAATGTCCTCCTCTACCTCCTCCTCTTCTTCCTGTCCTGCCCCCACAGGGGTCATGTGGCGTTGAGATCTGTGCGCCACGTCTACCGCACCCTGACCAGCCATTGTTAACAGCATTTGTTCCAGGACGTGCAACAGAGGAATGACATCGTTCATCCCATAGTCCTGCCGACTCACGAATAGCGTGGCCTCCTCAAAGGGCCTGAGCAAGCGCAGGTGTCACGCATGAGCTGCCAATGGCTGACATCTAAGTTACACAGGGAGTACCTTTATCCGCTTGTAACATCAGGAAATCTGTGATGGCCTTTCGCTGTTCGTAAAGGCGGTCTAACATATGTAGGGTTGAATTCCACCTTGTTGCAACGTCACAGCATGAGGAGTCGGTACGGGGGCCCATGGCAGATTACGGGCCTGGCAGCAGCAATGGGAGGCCCGTAATCTGCCAGCACCCTATGACAAAAAATGTAACACACCAGCAGTGTGAGGAGATCTGAAATTGGCACATGGCAGAGTGTGGCGATGGAGACAGCAGCAATGGGAGGCCGTACAGGGACCCATGAGAGACTCTGGACCTGGCAGCAGCATGAGGAGGCGGTACAGGGGCCCATGGCAGATTAGGGGCCTGGCAGCAGCTATGGGAGGCCCGTAATCTGCCAGCACCCTATGACAAAAAATGGAACACACCAGCAGTGTGAGGAGACCTGAAAGTGGCACATGGCAGAGTGTGGTGATGGAGACAGCAGCAATGGGAGGCCGTACAGGGACCCATGAGAGACTCTGGACCTGGCAGCAGCATGAGGAGGCGGTATAGGGGCCCATGGCAGATTAGGGGCCTGGCAGCAGCTATGGGAGGCCCGTAATCTGCCAGCACCCTATGACAAAAAATGGAACACACCAGCAGTGTGAGGAGACCTGAAAGTGGCACATGGCATGAGACACTGTGGACCTGGCAGCAGCATGAGGAGGCGGTACAGGGGCCCATGGCAGATTAGGGGCCTGGCAGCAGCTATGGGAGGCCCGTAATCTGCCAGCAACCTATGACAAAAAATGGAACACACCAGCAGTGTGAGGAGACCTGAAAGTGGCACATGGCAGAGTGTGGCGATGGAGACAGCAGCAATGGGAGGCCGTACAGGGACCCATGAGAGACTCTGGACCTGGCAGCAGCATGAGGAGGCGGTATAGGGGCCCATGGCAGATTAGGGGCCTGGCAGCAGCTATGGGAGGCCCGTAATCTGCCAGCACCCTATGACAAAAAATGGAACACACCAGCAGTGTGAGGAGACCTGAAAGTGGCACATGGCATGAGACACTGTGGACCTGGCAGCAGCATGAGGAGGCGGTACAGGGGCCCATGGCAGATTAGGGGCCTGGCAGCAGCTATGGGAGGCCCGTAATCTGCCAGCAACCTATGACAAAAAATGGAACACACCAGCAGTGTGAGGAGACCTGAAAGTGGCACATGGCAGAGTGTGGCGATGGAGACAGCAGCAATGGGAGGCCGTACAGGGACCCATGAGAGACTCTGGACCTGGCAGCAGCATGAGGAGGCGGTATAGGGGCCCATGGCAGATTAGGGGCCTGGCAGCAGCTATGGGAGGCCCGTAATCTGCCAGCACCCTATGACAAAAAATGGAACACACCAGCAGTGTGAGGAGACCTGAAAGTGGCACATGGCATGAGACACTGTGGACCTGGCAGCAGCATGAGGAGGCGGTACAAGGGCCCATGGCAGATTAGGGGCCTGGCAGCAGCTATGGGAGGCCCGTAATCTGCCAGCACCCTATGACAAAAAATGGAACACACCAGCAGTGTGAGGAGACCTGAAAGTGGCACATGGCAGAGTGTGGCGATGGAGACAGCAGCAATGGGAGGCCGTACAGGGACCCATGACAGACTCTGGACCTGGCAGCAGCATGAGGAGGCGGTATAGGGGCCCATGGCAGATTAGGGGCCTGGCAGCAGCTATGGAAGGCCCGTAATCTGCCAGCACCCTATGACAAAAAATGGAACACACCAGCAGTGTGAGGAGACCCTAAAGTGGCACATGGCATGAGACACTGTGGACCTGGCAGCAGCATGAGGAGGCGGTACAGGGGCCCATGGCAGATTAGGGGCCTGGCAGCAGCTATGGGAGGCCCGTAATCTGCCAGCACCCTATGACAAAAAATGGAACACACCAGCAGTGTGAGGAGACCTGAAAGTGGCACATGGCAGAGTGTGGCGATGGAGACAGCAGCAATGGGAGGCCGTACAGGGACCCATGAGAGACTCTGGACCTGGCAGCAGCATGAGGAGGCGGTATAGGGGCCCATGGCAGATTAGGGGCCTGGCAGCAGCTATGGAAGGCCCGTAATCTGCCAGCACCCTATGACAAAAAATGGAACACACCAGCAGTGTGAGGAGACCTGAAAGTGGCACATGGCATGAGACACTGTGGACCTGGCAGCAGCATGAGGAGGCGGTACAGGGGCCCATGGCAGATTAGGGGCCTGGCAGCAGCTATGGGAGGCCCGTAATCTGCCAGCACCCTATGACAAAAAATGGAACACACCAGCGGTATGAGGAGACCTGAAAGTGGCACATGTTTGGGGCATGATTCATGGCGGATTTAGTCAGTTGTGTCAGGAACTGGTGGTTTGAAATCCAGACTAATCCACGCCTGATTCATTTTCACAAACGTGAGTCTCTCCACACTTTGGGTGGACAGTCGTGTCCTCCGCGGAGTTACAATACCTCCTGCCGCACTAAACACGCGCTCCGATGCCACGCTACTGGCCGGACATGACAGCCTTTCAAGGGCAAATTCAGCTAGTTGGGGCCAAAGGTCAAGTTTCGTTGCCCAGTAGTCAAGGGGATTGTCTACCTCGGTTGGCAGGGTGCTGTCCAAGTAGGCCCAAGCCTGTTGTTTGAGGTCCTGCTCCAGGTCCACCTGATGCTGCTGCTGCTGCTGCTGCTGCGGCTGGTTAGTAGTTTCCTCACTGCGCTGGTGAAGAAAGCTACTCATCATCGACTGCAGACTGAGGCAGCCGCTGCTGGTGGAGCTGCCACTGCTCCTACCACCCCACCCCTCCCCTGCTGCCATGGCAGCGAAACGCGAGCGCACAGGGCCCACAGTGTCTGAGGATGGACGTTGGCGCAGAAAGGCAGAGACCAGCTGACTACATAGGTGGTTTTTATAGTACGTTATTTTGGCCTCCCTCTCAGCAGGTGTGAAAAAGGCCACCATTTTTGAACGGTAGCGAGGGTCCAACAAGGTGGACAGCCAAAAGTCATCCCTCTGTCTGATGGTTATTATTCGGCTGTCGCTACGCAAGCAACCGAGCATGCTATGGGCCATTTGTGCCAAGGAATGCGAGGGACTCCCTGCCTCCATCTCCACAGCATACTGCCACGGTGCGTCTGGGTCCTCTGTCTCCTCCTCCTCCTCCTCTACCAGATGCTCCTGCTCCTCCACTCCTGTCCGCTGAGTGGAAAAACCACCCATTTCACTCAATAATTCCTGAGCACAAATGTCCTCCTCTACCTCCTCCTCTTCTTCCTGTCCTGCCCCCACAGGGGTCATGTGGCGTTGAGATCTGTGCGCCACGTCTACCGCACCCTGACCAGCCATTGTTAACAGCATTTGTTCCAGGACGTGCAACAGAGGAATGACGTCGTTCATCCCATAGTCCTGCCGACTCAGGAATAGCGTGGCCTGCTCAAAGGGCCTGAGCAAGCGGCAGGTGTCACGCATGAGCTGCCAATGGCTGACATCGAAGTTACACAGGGGAGTACCTTTATCCGCTTGTAACATCAGGAAATCGGTGATGGCCTTTCGCTGTTCGTAAAGGCGGTCTAACATGTGTAGGGTTGAATTCCACCTTGTTGCAACGTCGCAGATCAGGCGATGCTGTGGAATTCCGTTCTGCCGCTGCAGCTCAAGGAGGGTGTGCTTTGCGGTGTAGGAATGGCTGAAATGCATGCAAAGTTTACGTGACATTTTAATGATGTCTTGCAGTGGGATGGTGGATTTTAGGAACCGCTTGACAACCAGTTTGAACACGTGAGCCGTGCATGGCGCATGGCACAACCTTCCTTGACGCAGAGCAGACACCATGTTCTTTCCGTTGTCGGTCAACATGGTTCCGATTTTCAGTTTGCGCGGAGACAGCCATCTGTCGATTTCTCTGTTCATTACACTGAGAAGTTCCTCCCCTGTGTGACTACGTTCGCCAAGGCATACCAGGTGCAGCACAGCGTGACACCGTTGCGCCCTGCACATGTGATATGCCGGTCGGGTAATGGGACTTGGCACGGGGGTGGCGGCTGAGGACACGGCGGAAGAAGAGGTGGTAGAGGCGGACATCTTTGCCGGACCAAGGACGTGCAAACGTGGAGGCAAAAGCGGCGTGACCTGTCCAAGTTGCTGGTGCGGCTGTGACGGCACCACGTTCACCCAGTGGGCCGTAAATGACATGTACTGTCCCTGACCGTAGTTACAGCTCCACACGTCGGCGCTGCCGTGCACTTTGGCAGAGACCGACATGCTCAAAGACTGGCCCACCATCTCTTCTACATGTGAATGCAGGGCTGGCACTGCCTTTTTGGCGAAGAAATGCCGGCTTGGCACTCTCCACCGCGGCGCGGCACAAGCCATCATTTCTCGGAAAGGTGCTGAGTCCACCACTTGGAAAGGGAGGGACTGCAGCACCAGCAACTTGGACAGGAGGACGTTCAGCTTTTGCACCGTCGGGTGCGTGCTTGCAAACTGTTGTCTCTTGGAAACGGATTCCAAGAAAGACTGCTGACGGAATCCGTGAAGAGGAGTAGCAGGAGAAGGAGCATCAGAACGAGCGGAAGATGCCAATGAGCGACAACTCCCCTCAGCAGAGGTGTTGGAGCCTTGACTGGCTGATAGAGGGCGATTGACGTCGGGTGACGGAGCAAGTAACGGAGCGGGCGATGGAGCGGGGGCTGGGGCAGGCAGAACAGCCGTATCTTTATCACGGTTTTCCCAGGCCACCAAATGGCGACGCTGCATATGCTGCCGCAACGCTGTAGTCCCAACATGGGCCCCCTGGCCACACTTGACTTTCTGGCCACATAGTCGACATACGGCTACGTTTACTTCCTCGGGCGGCTTGACAAAAAATTGCCACACCGCCGAGTAGGAAACTTTGCCCCCGCTACTCCTCACTGGCTGACTGCTGCTTCCTCCGTGCACACCGGCACCACTACTGGCCGTGGTGGTAGGCTGCAGTGGAGCTGGTGTTCTACTCCGTGGCCGTTTGCCTCCACTGAAACTGCTGCGACCCTGCTGCCTCCTGGGCAACCCACCGACTGTTTTGCTCGCTGCCAAGCTGCCACCCTCTTCTCCTGATTATGCGGAAGCAATAGCCTGATGACGACGAGGCTGCCAAGTGCGATCAGCCTCATCATCATCAATTAGGGTCTCCGCCTCACTACTAGCCCCCTCGGCTGCGTGTGGGTCAGGAGACAGACCTGCCTCTAGACCGGCTACCGAGCCACTCTCCTCGCCACTACTTCTTCGCCTGGCTGCTGAAGAGGCGGATGTCTCCCCCCGTTCCTGACCGCCCTCTGTTAGCTCTTCCTCACTGTACAGTGGGGCTGAGCCCACAGCATACGATACTTCGCTTGGTGAGGGAACACCAAAGGACAGGGGCAGGTCGAGGACAAGTGATTTCAGTGGGCTTGCTCCCGGGCCATGCCAACTAACGGTTGTGTCTGACGTACCCACTGACCGTTGGCTGTAGGTGTCAGAGGTGACCTGGGAAGAGGAAGATGACCGAGCCAACCAATCGATGACGGCAGGGTTGTCGGTGGAGACACGACCGCTGGATGACACCGGGAGCACTGGCCTCTGGCTGCGACTAGTGCTGCCTCGACCCCTTCCTCTGCTGCCACGTCTGCTCGCTCCTAAAACATTGCCTCCTCTGCCACTCCTATGCATGTTGTCTGACATACTCTTTAATTAAACGATTCTGTGTCCCTGAGTAACAATTCTGTGTCTGTCCCTGAGTAACAATTCTGTGTCCCTCAGTAACAATTCTGTGTCCCTCAGTAACAATTCTGTGTCCCTCAGTAACAATTCTGTGTCCTTCAGTAACAATTCTGTGTCCCTCAGTAACAATTCTGTGTCTGTCCCTGAGTAACAATTCTGTGTCTGTCGCTGAGTAACAATTCTGTGTCCCTCAGTAACAATTCTGTGTCCCTCAGTAACAATTCTGTGTCTGTCCCTGAGTAACAATTCTGTGTCTGTCCCTGAGTAACAATTCTGTGTCCCTCAGTAACAATTCTGTGTCCCTGAGTAACAATTCTGTGTCCCTCAGTAACAATTCTGTGTCCCTCAGTAACAATTCTGTGTCTGTCCCTGAGTAACAATTCTGTGTCTGTCCCTGAGTAACAATTCTGTGTCTGTCGCTGAGTAACAATTCTGTGTCCCTGAGTAACAATTCTGTGTCCCTCAGTAACAATTCTGTGTCTGTCCCTGAGTAACAATTCTGTGTCCCTCAGTAACAATTCTGTGTCCCTTAGTAACAATTCTGTGTCCCTGAGTAACTATTCTGTGTCCCTCAGTAACAATTCTGTGTCCCTCAGTAACAATTCTGTGTCTGTTCCTGAGTAACAATTCTGTGTCCCTAAGTAACGTTTCTGTGGCCCTAAGTAACGGTTCTGTGGCCCTCAGTAACAAATCTGTGTCCCTCAGTAACAATTCTGTTTCTGTCCCTAAGTAACAATTCGGTGGCACTAAGTAACGTTTCTGTGGCCCTAAGTAAAGTTTCTGTGGCCCTAAGTAACGATTCTGTGGCCCTAAGTAACGTTTCTGTAGCCCTAAGTAACGTTTCTGTGGCCCTAAGTAACGTTTCTGTGGCCCTAAGTAACGTTTCTGTGGCCCTCAGTAACGGTTCTGTGTCCCTCAGTAACAATTCTGTGTCCCTCAGTAACAATTCTGTATCCCTCAGTAACAATTCTGTGTCTGTCCCTGAGTAACAATTCTGTGTCCCTAAGTAATGTTACTGTGGCCCTAAGTAACGATTCTGTGGCCCTCAGTAACAAATCTGTGTCCCTCAGTAACAATTCTGTGTCTGTCCCTAAGTAACAATTCTGTGGCACTAAGTAACGTTTCTGTGGCCCTAAGTAAAGTTTCTGTGGCCCTAAGTAACGATTCTGTGGCCCTAAGTAACGTTTCTGTAGCCCTAAGTCACGTTTCTGTGGCCCTAAGTAACGTTTATGTGGCCCTAAGTAACGTTTCTGTGGCCCTAAGTAACGGTTCTGTGTCCCTCAGTAACAATTCTGTATCCCTCAGTAACAATTCTGTGTCTGTCCCTGAGTAACAATTCTGTGTCCCTAAGTAACAATTCTGTGTCTGTCCCTGAGTAACAATTCTGTGTCCCTGAGTAACAATTCTGTGTCCCTAAGTAACGTTTCTGTGGCCCTAAGTAACGGTTCTGTGGCCCTCAGTAACAAATCTGTGTCCCTCAGTAACAATTCTGTGTCTGTCCCTAAGTAACAATTCTGTGGCCCTAAGTAACGTTTCTGTGGCCCTAAGTAACGATTCTGTGGCCCTAAGTAACGTTTCTGTGGCCCTAAGTAACGTTTCTGTGGCCCTAAGTAACGTTTCTGTGGCCCTAAGTAACAGTTCTGTGGCCCTCAGTAACAATTCTGTGTCCCTCAGTAACAATTCTGTGTCTGTCCCTGAGTAACAATTCTGTGTCCCTAAGTAACGTTTCTGTGGCCCTAAGTAACGGTTCTGTGGCCCTCAGTAACAAATCTGTGTCCCTCAGTAACAATTCTGTGTCCTTCAGTAACAATTCTGTGTCCCTCAGTAACAATTCTGTGTCTGTCCCTGAGTAACAATTCTGTGTCTGTCGCTGAGTAACAATTCTGTGTCCCTCAGTAACAATTCTGTGTCCCTCAGTAACAATTCTGTGTCTGTCCCTGAGTAACAATTCTGTGTCTGTCCCTGAGTAACAATTCTGTGTCCCTCAGTAACAATTCTGTGTCCCTGAGTAACAATTCTGTGTCCCTCAGTAACAATTCTGTGTCCCTCAGTAACAATTCTGTGTCTGTCCCTGAGTAACAATTCTGTGTCTGTCCCTGAGTAACAATTCTGTGTCTGTCGCTGAGTAACAATTCTGTGTCCCTGAGTAACAATTCTGTGTCCCTCAGTAACAATTCTGTGTCTGTCCCTGAGTAACAATTCTGTGTCCCTCAGTAACAATTCTGTGTCCCTTAGTAACAATTCTGTGTCCCTGAGTAACTATTCTGTGTCCCTCAGTAACAATTCTGTGTCCCTCAGTAACAATTCTGTGTCTGTTCCTGAGTAACAATTCTGTGTCCCTAAGTAACGTTTCTGTGGCCCTAAGTAACGGTTCTGTGGCCCTCAGTAACAAATCTGTGTCCCTCAGTAACAATTCTGTTTCTGTCCCTAAGTAACAATTCGGTGGCACTAAGTAACGTTTCTGTGGCCCTAAGTAAAGTTTCTGTGGCCCTAAGTAACGATTCTGTGGCCCTAAGTAACGTTTCTGTAGCCCTAAGTAACGTTTCTGTGGCCCTAAGTAACGTTTCTGTGGCCCTAAGTAACGTTTCTGTGGCCCTCAGTAACGGTTCTGTGTCCCTCAGTAACAATTCTGTGTCCCTCAGTAACAATTCTGTATCCCTCAGTAACAATTCTGTGTCTGTCCCTGAGTAACAATTCTGTGTCCCTAAGTAATGTTACTGTGGCCCTAAGTAACGATTCTGTGGCCCTCAGTAACAAATCTGTGTCCCTCAGTAACAATTCTGTGTCTGTCCCTAAGTAACAATTCTGTGGCACTAAGTAACGTTTCTGTGGCCCTAAGTAAAGTTTCTGTGGCCCTAAGTAACGATTCTGTGGCCCTAAGTAACGTTTCTGTAGCCCTAAGTCACGTTTCTGTGGCCCTAAGTAACGTTTATGTGGCCCTAAGTAACGTTTCTGTGGCCCTAAGTAACGGTTCTGTGTCCCTCAGTAACAATTCTGTATCCCTCAGTAACAATTCTGTGTCTGTCCCTGAGTAACAATTCTGTGTCCCTAAGTAACAATTCTGTGTCTGTCCCTGAGTAACAATTCTGTGTCCCTGAGTAACAATTCTGTGTCCCTAAGTAACGTTTCTGTGGCCCTAAGTAACGGTTCTGTGGCCCTCAGTAACAAATCTGTGTCCCTCAGTAACAATTCTGTGTCTGTCCCTAAGTAACAATTCTGTGGCCCTAAGTAACGTTTCTGTGGCCCTAAGTAACGATTCTGTGGCCCTAAGTAACGTTTCTGTGGCCCTAAGTAACGTTTCTGTGGCCCTAAGTAACGTTTCTGTGGCCCTAAGTAACAGTTCTGTGGCCCTCAGTAACAATTCTGTGTCCCTCAGTAACAATTCTGTGTCTGTCCCTGAGTAACAATTCTGTGTCCCTAAGTAACGTTTCTGTGGCCCTAAGTAACGGTTCTGTGGCCCTCAGTAACAAATCTGTGTCCCTCAGTAACAATTCTGTGTCTGTCCCTAAGTAACAATTCTGTGGCCCTAAGTAACGTTTCTGTGGCCCTAAGTAACGTTTCTGTGGCCCTAAGTAACGATTCTGTGTCCCTCAGTAACAATTCTGTGTCTGTCCCTAAGTAACAATTCTGTGTCTGTCCCTGAGTAACAATTCTGTGTCCCTAAGTAACGTTTCTGTGGCCCT